>NW_023270807.1:97196895-97273583 GCF_011800145.1 Mirounga leonina | reverse complement strand
GATAGATAGATAGATAGATAGATAGATAGATAGATAGATAGATAGATATGGGAATTTCTTTCCTTTATTGCCTCCACAGTAATAATCCTTATATAGCTAGAATATAGATTCAACAAAGACTTCTGAAGTAAACAAATCTGGAAGACAGAGGAAAGTGGGGGTTTGCCATGGTGAGTGAGGACAGCAATGCTAAATACTTATCTTCCACAACAAGGGGTAATAGCTAATTGATAGATCAAGAAATAACAGAATCCCAGCATTCAATAAAGATGTAACTGTGTCTACCATATGCTAGGTATTTTCACCAGTGCTGAGAGAAAAACAGTGTACATGCCTACTGTTTAGAAATGTAGAGATACAAACCAGAAAACACAAATAAAAGTGATTGACTCTGGGGAGGGAGATTAAGGGAATAAGGAAGAATAAGACAGATTGACTATTGGGGGAGGAGCGAGATGGCAGAGGAGTAGGAGACCTAAATTTCGTCTGGTCCCAGGCTCTGTGCTCCACAGGAACCCTGCTTCTCTCTCTCCCACTCCCCCTGCTTGTGTTCCCTCTCTCACTGTGTCTCTCTCTGTCAAATAAATAAAATCTTTAAAAAAAAAAAAAAAAAGAACTTCTTAAACTCAACACCCAAAGAACAAATGATCCAATCAAGAAATGGGCAGAAGACATGAACAGATATTTTTCCAAAAAAGACATCCAAATGGCCAACAGACACATGAAAAAGTGCTCAACATCACTCAGCATCAGGGAAATCCAAATCAAAACATCAATGAGATACCACCTCACACCAGTCAGAATGGCTAAAATGAACAAGTCAGGAAACGACAGATGTCGGCGGGAATGCGGAGAAAGGGGAACCCTCCTACACTGTTGGTGGGAATGCAAGCTGGTGCAGCCACTCTGGAAAACGCTATGGAGGTTCCTCAAAAAGTTGAAAATAGAGCTTCCATACAATCCAGCAATTGCACTACTGGTTATTTACCCCAAAGATAGAAATGTAGGGATCCGAAGGGGTATGTACACCCCGATGTTTACAGCAGCAATGTCGACAATAGCCAAACTATGGAAAGAGCCAAGATGTCCATCAACAGATGAATGGATAAAGAAGATGTGGTGTATATATACAATGGAATATTATGCAGCCACCAAAAGGAATGAAATCTTGCCATTTGCAATGACATGGATGGAACTGGAGGGTATTATGCTGAGTGAAATAAGTCAATCAGAGAAAGACATGTATCATATGATCTCACTGATATGAGGAATTCTAAATATCAGGAAACAAACTGAGGGTTGTTGGAGTGGTGGGGGGTGGGAGGGATGGGGTGGCTGGGTGATAGACATTGGGGAGGGTATGTGCTATGGTGAGTGCTGTGAATTGTGTAAGACTCTTGAATCACAGACCTGTACCTCTGAAACAAATAATACATTATATGTTAAAAAAAAGAAGAAGAAGAAGATAGCAGGAAGGGAAGAATGAAGGGGGGGAAATCGGAAGGGGAGACGAACCATGAGAGACTATGGACTCTGAGAAAAAAACTGAGGGTTCTAGAGGGGAGGGGGTGGGGGGATGTGTTAACCTGGTGATGGGTATTAAAGAGGGCATGTACTGAATGGAGCACTGGGTGTTATACGCAATGAATCATGGAACACTACATCAAAAACTAATGATGTAATGTATGGTGATTAACATAACATAATAAAAAAATTAAATTAAATTAAAAAAAGATAGATTGACTATTTTTATGGTGTTTTTGACTTTCTAAAACTATTGCATGGAATAGCTTAAAACTAAAGAAAAACTTTAAAAATGTTAAAATATATTCATTCTCTTTACCAGATTTCTCATTTGTTAGTCTGTTTTTCAACTAATACTAAAAAATAATTGTCACTTGAATGCAATGGTATGCAAGGTATCTTATACCATCTAGAGAGATTAGTGGAAATGGACTAGGGTTCATTCACCTAATGAAATATTATGCAACTTTAAGAATAAAGACACACTTTATGTATAGATATGAAATTATCTCTAGTACTTACTAAGTAAAAACTCTTTTGTTAAATTTTGAATAGAAAAAGGGATGTTATGGAATATTATCTGTGTGTTTTTCTAAATTTGCATAACAAAATGCAGAAAATGTCCTACAGAGTGCAGAGTGGTGAAAATGGAGAAGTATATTAATAGAAACAGGAGTTCTTCATGTATACCTTATATTTTATTTTTTTAAATTTTTTAAAAGATTTATTTATTTGAGAGAGAGCATGAGCGGGAGGAACAGAGGGAGAGGAAGACAGAAGTTAAAGCAGGCTCCACACTCAGCCCACACGTGGGGCTCAATCTCACAACCCTGAGATCATGACCTGAGCTAAAACCAAGAGTCGGACGCTTAACTGACTGCACCACCCAGGGGCCCCTTATATTTTTATTTTTGAATATGTGAACATATTACCTTTTACAAGATAAATACCCTTTGACACCCACCATACTGGCAAAAGTTGAAATATCAGGCACCGTAAGTGTTGGCCACGATGCCTTGCAAAGAAAATTCTTATGCAGGGCTGACAGAAGTGGATATTGATACAACTACACTGGAAAATTATTTGGCATCTTGTTGTAATGTTAAATGGGTGAATGCCCCATGACCCATCAATTTTGCTCCCAGAATCACATCCTGGAGCAGGACTTCCCAGTCTAATGTCCTCTGGGGCCCATAATTAAGATTTCAGGAATCCATGAACATGGAGAGTTGAAAAAATTTCATCTTTAGTCCAAGTTGAGATTTTCTTTAGTTATCAATTTATCAGTGCAGGTGGGTAAGCCACAATGTTATTAGCAATAACTGTGACTTCATCTACGAAAGAAATCACAGCATTTTACATATTATTACAGTTGTTGCAAGTATCTTCAAATGTCACATGTATTGATCACTACTCTGAAACTGTGCAGTTACGAGGCCCATTGTTAGGTTTCAAGTAGTCATGTGTTACTCTCTACAGATAAGCCCATGACCTGTAGTGGGCCAACCAGTTGGCAACGATACTTAGCAGTCATTCCACCACCAAACAGTGAAGTTATGTGTTCTCATGGTGCTAACCCAAACAGCTATTTTGTTTTCTGCTGTTCCCTATCATCAATACTCAACTAACACGTAGACGCAGACGAGTTATTTTCATTGGGAGCCATAGCACATAACAGGTTACACACTCTGGAACTCAGGAAACACTGGCTCATGTGTGCAGGGACATACAAGAATAGTCATGGTATTGCTGCTTACAGTAGTAGGAAACAAGAAGCTCCCAATGTTTATAGTAGCACTATCAGCAATAGCCAAACTATGGAAAGAGCCAGAATGTCCATTGACTGATGAATGGATAAAGAAGAGGTGATATATATGTACAATGGAATATTACTCAGCCATCAAAAAGAATGAAATCTTGCCATTTGCAGCAACATGGATGGAGCTAGAGTGTGTTATGCTAAGCAAAATAAGTCAGTCAGAGAAAGACAAATACCATATGATCTCACTCATGTGTGGAATTTAAGAAACGAAACAGATGAGCATATGGGAAAGGAAAAAAAAGAGAGAGAGAGGGAAGCAAATCATAAGAGACTCTTAAAGATAGAGAACAAACTGAGGGGTGATGGAGGGAAGTGGGCTGAATGGGGGATGGGCATTAAGGAGGGTACTTGTTATGATGAGCACTGGGTGTTAGATGTAAGTGAGGAATCACTAAATTCTACTCCTGAAGCCAATATTACACTCTATGTTAACTAACTAGAATTTAAATAAAAATCTGAAAGAAGAAAAAAGAAACAAGAAGCAATGAGTATAGCCATTAACAATGCCAAGATTTAAAAGAAAGTAGTTTGGTTATATATTAGATACCTTCAACCAGTGAAATGAATGAACTGTGACACGCAACAAAAGGCAAATTTCATAAATGATGCTAAGTGAAGGAAATCCCCGAGGAATTAATGAGTGCATTTAAATAAAATTGTATAACAATTAAATTAAGGTTATATTGTTTATAAATGTATATACATAATTGGCAAAATTAGGAGAGTATGGGCTTGGGATGCCTGGGTGGCTCAGTCGGTTAAGCGTCTGCCTTCGGCTCAAGTCATGATCTCAGGGTCCTGGGATCGAGCCCCACATCCAGCTCCCTGCTCAGTAGGAAGTCTGCTTCTCCCTCTCTCTCTGCTGCTCCCCCTGCTTGGGCTGTCTTGCTCACACACACTCTCTCTCTCTCTCAAATAAATAAAATCTTAAAAAAAGAAGAAGAGTATGGGCTTGGTTAACACCAAACTCTGAATGGCAGATAGGAGATGCATAGGAGACTTCTCTAAGGCATGAATATGCCAGTTTATAATCTAAAAAGCTTATTTGCACAGTGTTCTTTGTTCTGTCCAAATGCACATTATACAGTCTTTTGTGTATATTTCACAATTTAAGAAAAGATATTTGATAATTAAGAATTGGGCCAATAATAAGAGTAACATAGTTACCTGAGATACTTCTCCTGTCAATTGGCTTAAGTCTGGCTGGCTAATGGTGGTGGTTTCATCATTTTCAGTAATGGAGGATAAATCAAATCCTGGAGGCATCCCTTTCTTAATAAAAGATTGTACAAAATGACTAATGAAAAAAAAAAACAAACTTCTGTTACTTTAATTTCTTATTTAAAGTTACTAATAAATAACTGCAGTTTCTTTTTTATTGAGGTATAATTGCCATATAACATTATATTAGCTTCAGGTGTACAACATGATGATTTGATATTCATATACATTATAAGATGATCACAAGTCTAGTTAACATCCATCACCACACCTAGTTGCAATTTTTTTCTTTGTGATGAGAACTCTTAGGATTTACTCTCTTAGCAACTTTCAAATATACAATACAGCATTGTTAACTACAGCCATCATGCTGTACATTATATCTCATGACTTATTTTATAACTGGAAGCTTGTACCTTTTGACCCCACTTTACCCATTTCAGCCACCCTCTTCCTCTGGCAGCCATCAATCTGTTCTCTGTATCTTGGGTGTTTGTTTTTGTTTTTGATTTTTTAGATTCCACATATAAGTGAGATCATATGGCATTCGTCTTTCTCTGTCTGACTTATTTCACTTAGCAGAACGCCCTTAAGTTCCAGCCATGTTGTTACAAATGGCAAGATTTCCTTCTTTTTTTATGGCTGGCTGATACTGCATTGTACTTTAAATAACAGCAGTTTTGTCAACAGTAGAAATTTCTGGTTTCAGGGCACCTGGGTGGCTCAGTCGGTTAAGCGGCTGCCTTCAGCTCAGGTCATGATCCCAGGGTCCTGGGATCGAGCCCTGAATCAGGCTCCATGCTCGGCGGGAAGCCTGCTTCTCCCTCTCTCACTCCCCCTACTCTTTCTCTCTCTCGCTGTCTCTGTCAAATAAATAAATGAAATCTTAAAAAAAAAAAAAAGAAATTTCTGGTTTCGTTGATTTTATCATCTCCTTTTACATCTAATAATAAATTTTTATTTCATGTTAAAAACATTAACTTGCTTTCTACACTACTGAAGAAATATCTCTACCAGTCAATACATTGTTGTAAAAATTTTCTGGAATGCTATTTTAAAACTATGGTGGTCGGGCGCCTGGGTGGCTCAGTTGGTTAAGCGACTGCCTTCGGCTCAGGTCATGATCCTGGTCCTGGGATGGAGTGGAGTCCCACATCGGGCTTCCCTTGCTCTGCGGGGAGCCTGCTTCTCTCTCTGCCTCTGCCTGCCACTCCCCCTGCTTGTGCTCTCTCTCTGTCAAATAAAGAAATAAAATCTTTTTAAAAAATAATATAAAATAAAACTATGGTGGTCATCTTTACATGTTGATGACCAGAATGTCAGAATTTGACGTTTGGACTTGATTTAACTCAGTATCAGAGTAATGTATCAGTGGAATGGGACTCAGAGTCAAAAATTTGAGTGAGTCTTGAGCACTTGAGTTTATAACTGTGACTTTTGTACTAGCTACTGAAATGTACAATATTCCCTTTCAAGTAATTCTTGATATGACCTTAAATTGCCATTGTCATTCCTACAAGTTCATAGGCACAATAAAAAGACATTTGTTATAGTAAATACAAAAAGGTTATGTACTTTTTTTTTAGGTTACATACTTTTCTTTTTTAAAAAAAGATTTTATTTATTTATTTGACAGAGAGAGACACACAGCGAGGGAGGGAACACAAGCAGGGGAGGTGGGAGAGGAGGAAGCAGGTTTCCTGCAGAGCAGGGAGCCCGATGCGGGGCTCAATCCCAGGACCCTGGGATCATGACCTGAGCCAAAGGCAGGCGCTTAACGACTGAGCCACCCAGGCGCCCATGTACTTTTCAAAGATAAAATTAAATTTCATGTATACAGATTTCCTACACTGTTTTTTCCCTTGCATTCAGCGAAAGTTCTTAATTCACCTCAAGCTAAGCCTCTCTGATTTACCTGAAACCGCCACTAGAGGGTAGCACAGACATATTTGTGAGGTTCTGATTCCCACTAGGCCAGGAGCCAAGAATGGGCAAATTTGGCAAGTTGCTACACTGTTTCAGGGAAAAGCACTTGTGATAGCAGTCACTCTCAAGGACTTGCCAAAAAAAGGGCTTGCACTCACGTTGACCTGAGAACTCTGACTGTACAGCAAAGCAGGACAAGGGACCTTTCTTCCATGTAGGATGAAATGTCATTCACATAGCTTTGTTTTTGGCTCTGCCAGATTGAATAAAGAAGCTAGGAAATCCACAACAGATTCAGTGACTAGATTAGTTGAATCCAATCAGGTGTCAGAGTCACCTAGATCTGTCCACCTTGACCAGATAATGAAGCTGAAAGAAGACATAAGGAAATCGAGTAAGGGAGTAACTCGGGGAATTCAGGCTATGAAACCAATCCATTTGTGGTGCCTATTGACACAGAGATTCTAGAAGTCTGGGTATGGCATTTTTCAATCGTGAGAAAATCTGTCCTGGTGGTCTGCAGCCATGGCTTTCAAAATCCACAAAATCTCTGATTAGTATGCAATCTCAATCAGTTGAGAGATAATTAAAAGTTACTTGGAATGGAAAAATTATCATTTAGTGGGTCATACTAAGTATAAAACTAATTAGAAAAATTATGAAGCATTAACATTTTTATATTAAGTTCAGAAAAACTCTATGTATATATGCTATTTTGTATTTGTAACATATGAAAGAACTTAGCATGTTATATAATCCAACAAATTAGGCTTTAAAATGTATGGCATATTTAATTTTAGCTTCATGATTAATTTACAACATGTAAGAAAAGTTGGGTTTGTAAAAACTAATAGCATATATAGGAAAAATTAAGGTTCTCAAAACACATAAGTTTGATTATTTGAACTTTTATAAGGATTTAAATACTTGGCAAGATTTTATTTGCTATGATTTTTGTCTCTTAAAGTACTTAGGGAGATAACAAAATATAGTGATGTAGCAAATGTCACTTAAAATGTTTAAATAAATCTGGCAAACTAAGTTTATTTAAAACTTGTATGGATATTAATAGATTTAGCTATAAAATAAGTTTTTATGGAAAGTTAAAAGTTTGAGGGAAAATAGATTTACAAATTTGTAACGGTAACAAATTTTTGAAATCAAACGTTGCAGCAAACTGTCTTTTCAGTTGATAAAGCTGTGCCTCGAGGCTTGACATTACTAACTGCCAAGGACTATCCAGAGGAGTGCTGCCTAGGGGTCCCTCCCAATCCACTTCTCAGTGGTCAGTTGTTGGTGCATAGAACTGACAGGAGCCTTGACAGTAAATGATTTAAAGAATCTCTCTAATATTTTCAACTTAAATAGAGTTCATACAATGTCAATTAACTGGCTGTGATGTAAAGAGGCTCTAAAAGTAAAACAGCGCAATCAACTGACTTTTGATCTCAAGTTCAACTGCACTTCTTCATCAGCTTACATTCCTGTCATGGATCTTACTACGTCCAAAGAAGCCTAACCCATCACTAATGGTCATTGTGTGACATTCAAACGTTTCATGAAGTTTTACTTAAGTTTAAAAGACATTCAGCAAAGGACCAGATCATAAATGTAAAACTTGCTGAAAAATCTCAAAGGCAGCATGGCCATGTCACCATTATGCAGACTAAGGGATACTAATATTGCCAGCGCCCCATGAGCCATGCCGAGTGTCTCCCAAGCACGGCCAGTCCTCCTCACCACAGGAAACCACCATCATGACTTCCAATACCATGGATTGCTTTTTATTTTTCTTTGCATAATGTCTGTTAGTAGGATAATTAAAAGCAACCCGTGCACTTTTTCTACCAGACTTCTTTGGTCTATTTTTTTTTTTTTTTAAGATTTTATTTATTTATTTGACAGAGAGAGAGACAGTGAGAGCAGGAACACAAGCAGGGGGAGTGGGAGAGGGAGAAGCAATCTGAGCAGGGAACCTGATGCAGGGCTTGATCCCAGGACCCTGGGATCATGACCCGGGCCGAAGGCAGATGCTTAACGACTGAGCCACCCAGGCTGGTCTAATATTTTTGTGTGTGACATTCATCCATGTTGGTTTGTGAGGCAGTACTTTGACTTTACACCTATATATCACTGTAGCCTATTTGTCTTCAGTTTTACTCGGATGTGTCTAGTTGCAATTTTCTTTTTGTTTACATTGCTTGATGTCAGAACTTACTGATTCTTGACTTGATTTTTTTTTTTTTTTTTACTTTTGGGATATTTTGCCATTATATTTTTAATTTGTGATTATTCCCCCATCTCTCTATCCTCTGTTTCTGAGACCCACTTGCAATTATGTTGGTCTTTTTCAACTTGCCCCATTTGTTTTTACTGTACTTTTCCTCATTTATTTATTTATGTTTGGTCTTCATCTTTCAGTCTGGATATTATCTCTGATCTATTTTCCATTTAGCCAGTTGTCTTTTTGCTGTATCTAATCTCTGATGAAACACATCCACCGAATTCTTATTTTCAATTATTATTGTATTCCTTGAATTCTTGAATTCCTAGAATCCTTACATGATTTTTTTAAAACCATTTTACATATTATTATTTATTCTTATGTACAATGTTATTGATGGATAATGGAAGTACAATTAGCTGCACGAATTCAGACTATATATTTGGTAATCTTTCACATACATATATATCCAGGTATTAGTTACTTATCACTGCATAACAAATTACCACAATTTTAGTGGTAATAATCATATCCTCCACTCATATCACTAATTCTTCTCATTATTGCTATTTGTGGACTACCTGTTCACTCCTCTGAGCTCATTAGAAATTTTAGATCCAGGGGCGCCTGGGTGGCTCAGTCGTTGGGCGTCTGCCTTCGGCTCAGGTCATGATCCCAGGGTCCTGGGATCGAGCCCCGCATCGGGCTCCCTGCTCGGCGGGAAACCTGCTTCTCCCTCTCCCACTCCCCCTGCTTGTGTTCCCTCTCTCGCTGTGCCTCTCTCTGTCAAATAAATAAATAAAATCTTTAAAAAAAAGAAAAAGAAATTTTAGATCCAGGGTGATAGTCTTTCTTTCTATCCCTTTTGCCATACTCAAACATTAGTATATTTGGATTTCTCCTCCTCCTCTTCCTCCTTTTACTTCTTGATTGTCTTTGTTGTTCTATTTAGGGGTTTTTTTTCCCCTAAGACTGACACACTTCATCTCTCTGGTTTCTCTGACAATCCTCTGCTCTTATGATTTCATTATCAGATAATAACCAAAAGCATTTGTTAGTGCTAATGTTTAAGTAAAACAAAGTACTTTACTCTTCTAAAACAATAGCCAAAGCTGGAAAGCCAGGCATAGTTAAGCTTTATTTTAACCTATTCAGAATTTATCTTATCTACTTATTACTGTGAAAAAGAATCTAAGAATATTGTTTTCCTGTATTCACTGCAGCAATACAAACTTTAGTGCATCTGTCACCAAAGCATATATTTCTAACCACACAATTCACAAAATACTTCAGTTGTCAACAAGATGTATTTGTGGGAAAGAATGTTACATACTTACGTTTCTGTTGGAATTGTAAATGGAGTCATCCTATAATTCAAAAATGGACTTGAAATCTCAAGAAATTGTTCGGGCTTCTTTATTATTAATTCTAGAAGAAACAAGTGGTATCATGTACTTTTTTTTAATCTTTCAAGATTAAATGCATAACTTAACATCTATTGTAGTACTGATTACATTAACTATTTTTTTTTTTAAAGATTTTATTTATTTATTTGATAGAGAAAGACACAGCGAGAGAGGGGACACAAGCAGGGGGAGTGGGAGAGGGAGAAGCAGACTCCCTGCCGAACAGGGAGCCCGATGCGGGACTCGATCCAGGGACTCCAGGATCATGACCTGAGCCGAAGGCAGTCGCTTAACCAACTGAGCCACCCAGGCGCCCTGATTACATTAACTATTTAACCAGCAAATTTCAAAAGACAGAAATAGGATAGGTTTTACATTGAAAGGCCTTATAGATCCTGCTAATATTAGATGTTTAAAGTCTACTTCTCAGTTGCTTTCCAGACTTAACAATGTGAAGCAATCAAGTCTCAAGGGAGAAAGTTAGCAATGTCTCCTTGTTATTTACTGGACATTCACTGCTACTTTTTTTTTTTTTTAAGATTTTATTTATTTATTTGACAGAGAGAGAGAGAACGCATGCACAAGCAGGGCTAGCTGCAGGCAGAGCGAGAGGGAAAAGCAAACTCCCCACTGAACAAGGAGCCCAATGCGGAACTTGATCCCAGGACTCTGGGATCATGACCGGAGCCGAAGGCAGACGCTTAACCGACTGAACCACCCAGGCGTCCCTCACTGCTACTTTTTTAAATGTTTTTCACTAAAACTGTGTTCTTGTAGTTAACTTCTGCAAAACAATTGCTGAAACATGAAGAGGAAATGCAGACTAATACCTGGAGATGGTAGTAGAACAGAAAATGTAACAAAGTAAAGGTCATGGGTAGAAGAGAAAACAGTGGCTAAAGAAAAGCCTTGTGGATCCGCCTAAGAGAGTCTGAAATTGATCTACGAGGAAGAAATTCTCAGTGGATATGGCACAGAACCCAGGCATAGCGTGGTGAGCACTGCAATTAAACATTAGAGGTGACTATTTTAACAAAAGCTCTTCCATCTGTGGAAAGGGTAACTATTGGAGAAAAATAGTGAAGCTTTGATACAGGTACATAACTTTTCTCTGCTTGTTCCATGGTAACCTCTAAAATGATCTCTCTTTCCCTCCCTGTTAATTTTCCTGTTAATTTCTGCCTTAAATATTAAACCAATAGGCAGAAGAAAGACAATTACAGGGTGAGCCTCAAGGTGGTATACGAGCTATGGAATCCCACCAGTTTCAGATTTTTCTTCCCCCGCTTACATTAGAGCCATCACTTAACTGGAACTGCACTGCAACGGTAGTGGAGTCAGAAAAGGTCTGCAGGTTCAGTATTTTTCCCTTCACTCAACTATTCTTCAATGTTCTGAATGAACAACTGTTTTAAGTGTGGCTCTACACATTGAACTAAAATATAGCATTTAAAAGCAAAAGATTGTCTTTCAAGCATCATGTGAAGGCTGATCTTTGGTTCAAAGAGACAGAGAACAGGAAAGAGGACAGAAGGGAGGGAGGGAAGAAGAGTGGGAGGGAGGAATAAAAATTGGGAAGCTCCTGTACCCCATAGCAGACATCTGCAGGCGCTGACAGCCCACTGCGGAAGCTCAACGGACATAAAGAAATGAAATAATCAAGCAGGACAGAGAGAGGCAGATGGGCCTAAGAAAAAAAAAAAAAAAGAATTGACCATTTCGTCTTCCATCCAAACCAGATTCTTTCTTTAATCTTTGTTCTTTTCTGGCAAAGATATAACATGTTGTGCTAGAAAATCTTTGCTCCCAGCTGTATCCAGCTGTATCATGTAGGCAAAAAGCAAATGTGAGTAAAATTACATGGTTAGCAGTTGTAATTTATATTTTAAAAACATGTAAATGGGCGCCTGGGTGGCTCAGTTGGTTGAGTGACTGCCTTCGGCTCAGGTCATGATCCTGGAGTCCCTGGATCGAGTCCCGCATCGGGCTCCCTGCTCGGCGGGGAGCCTGCTTCTCCCTCTGACCCTCCCCCCCTCATGCTCTCTCTCTCTCTCAAATAAATAAATAAAATATTAAAAAAAAAAAAAAAAAACATGTAAATGATGGTTGGAAGTAGAACGCAGGGAGCAGGTAAACATTCCAATCTACGTGGCCATGGTAGGTTTAGGAGCCTGAGCACCACCCAGACTTAGGTATTACATGGGAACCAAGATAGGGTCCGCTGGTCCCCTGTGAGGAGGGATCAACAACGGCTTGAACTGGTAGCAGGAGCCTCATCAACACCAGCAAGAGAGGGTGTAAGCCTTGCTCCATGGCACCAAAGCCTTAAAGCGTACTTCTATGCTTCACAGCGAGGCCATCAATAAACTGGCATGGGTATGTTCTTCGTGGCTTTGCCTTCATTGTTCATTCGGGTAACAGACCTGTGAACACAGCCCCTAATGCACAAACCTCTAGAATGTGATATACTGTTGCTGGAGCAATACAGTTAGAAAACAATGAGCAGTCAGCAGAGACAAAGGGAGAAAATGCAAAAGCAAGGAAAGAAACACAAAAGACGTTTAAAAAAAAAAAAAGCTCTTTTGAACAAAGACAATTGAAGTGTTTTGGAATGAGAAAAATATATATACCCCCATGCACACAGGCATATATACAGAAAAATAATCCGTAACACGCCAATTCTTTATCATCCTTTATGAGAAACTGCAAGCTCTAAATTAGGTACAGAAACACAGTAGATGTTGACTAAACAAAAGTTGTGAGCTCTTCTGCCGGCCATAATTTTTAGATTATTACTTTTTCCTTCTTTTTTTAATGCCATCTCCTCAGATTCATGCTTCTGTGTTAAAATTGATTTTTTTTAATGAATGCCTTTGCTCATTTCTGTTGCCGTTCAAACTTGGTGCTCATGAAAAAATGAAGACTTGGAGAGAAAAAACATTGAAGAAGTCAAGGATGAGACTTGATTGTGAGGACGTTAGAAGTGAACTGAGAATAAGAGCCGGGCGGGCACGGTCCCCTGTCCCCCGCCTCCCCAACGGCAGGAACCTCTTTATTTCTAACCCAACAGCCATTCATAGTGGCTTAGGACAACATTCACGTAGGAGCCAGTCCAGGCCAGAAGTTCTGTTCCTATATTCTAAACAAAGGTCAGTTTCTATTCTAAATATAAATCAGTTACTTCAAAGGTTATGTTCTACACGGCACTCTAGAGTGATTTCACACCAGTGGCTTAAATATGCTTTTTACGTTTTTTTTTCTATTATTCACTGCAAATGATTTTCTATCACAATAATGACAACAATACCCTCACCCAAAGAATGGCCTGGATATAGCTGGTCAGTTTAGATGCGAACCAAACTGCTCAGCTTCTGAAATGTGGAGAATTAATCCTTTAAAGACATAAAATTTAGGCATAAAATTGAATGTAGGTGTTAGGTGTAATGATGGGTGGTTTGCTTTGATATACATCTTTCATTACAAATGAAACTATTAGACCTTCATGCAGAGAAAGGCTCCTTAGAAAGATTTTCAGACAACAGGAACCATACCTTGAGCTTCATCTGTTATAACAGTTTCCTTTTTTTGACGAAAGAGTTTCCAGGGAGGTACAGGAGGTGATTTCGGAGGTGCTATGAGGGGGCAAGACCTAGTCCTAGTTACCAGCACAGGATGGCTACAGATGTGGGAAAGACCGTATTCTCTCAGCTTCTCTGCAGAATTAGCCTAAAGGGTGGAAGGCACATTTAAAAGGACACGTGCAATTGCCTTGTGCATTTAAATAAACCACTTTTTGTCATTACAAAAACACTGTTACCACAGTAAAGTGGTAATAAAGGAAAAATAACCCATATTTCCACCTCCTAACATAAGCACTATTACCATTTATATTTCTCTTCACGTTTTTATTTTTCTGAGGCCCCCATTTACTTATTTACAAAAAATAAGAGACTAGAACTGAAGCCAATTTTCAGTTCTAGAAGTTTAAAATCCTCTGAGATTGGAAAAAAAAAAAAAAATCTTAGCATATCGGTTTTGGTCCAAAAATCAATCAACTATTATTATGATGATAAGTTAAAACTTTAATAAAGTGCTTAATACGTGAAGTTTTTGTTTGTTTCTTTTTTTGTTTGTTTAGTCACCAGCAACTGCTACCTAGTATGAAAGAAAAAAATCCACTGCGCTTAGATCAGGTCAATGTGATAATAAGTGGTTGCCTTGTCTCTAGCTTATGCCCTCACCCTCAAACAGAGGCTCTCCCACAGGAAATCCCCATGATCTCTCTAGACAATGGAGCCAGTCATAGAAAGCCAGAGGACAGAGGCTGCCTGAAATCCTGCCAAATCAAGCAATTCTCCAGGAAGATGCTTCCCCTATGCGACCGTTCAGATCTCCTAAAGCTACTCTGCTGCTTTGGAACAATTCAGAATCATGTTGAAGGAGAACGTCAGTTACTAACTGATGGCTGAAATATGCCACAAGAAATCAAAAAGTCTGTGAGAGTTAAAGTAATATATTCTGGAGTCAAATTCTGGCATTCACAGTCTAAATGTTGAAACATTTAAAGTAAAATAAAATAAGTACATTTAAGTCAGTTTTGCCAATAACTATTTTTCTTCCTAGTGATTTTGCATCATTGATTTCTCTGCAAGTAGCAATGCTTGAAAATGTAAATTTATAGAACAGTCATTTAAATTAGGACCAGAAACCCCCCTATTAGCCTATTCCAAATTATTGCCTCAGCCAGAACGTCCTTGCCCTCGTAACTGTTTCGCTATAGCTCAGTCTATACCTCTGGGAGGAGAAAACAGGTGGGGTATCTGTGAGATAAAATAGCTCTTTCTGAATTTAGGGATTAACTAATGATTGTAACAATTAATTAATAATTGGAAGGAGCTAATCAGTGCAATATTGAGTCCAGAAAAGCCACTTAAAAGTGTGATAAATATGCAGAATAAAGAGGAAAGTGATTCAATGTTTAAGGGGGGAAGCAGAAGAGGGGTGCCTGAGTGGCTCAGTCAGTTAAGCATCCCACTCTTGATCTCAGCTCAGGTCTTGATTTTCAGGGTTGTGAGTTCACATCCCATGTTGGGCTCCACATTTGGTGTGGAACCCACTTAAAAAAAAAAAAAAAAAGCAGAGGAAATTGTTACATCCCCTTTATCCTTTTTTGTGAATGTTAGCAATTTCTTGAGAAAAAATTTGGAAACCTCTGGTATTATGCCTTATAATGGCTTAAAAATGTTTTCTCATAGATCTAAAGTCTAAACCTTTTTCTATAACTTTTACCCTGCCAAGTTTAAAAGTTTCCCATCATTCAAAAAGGGAATTTATAGGTGAATTTATTCATGTTGTTCAATAAGACAATACTTCAGGATACTAACCAAAAACAGTACACTCTAAAATTTATACTTCATCTCCAAAATAGAAGCCATGCCCAAAGTAGTATTTATAAATTGAATCACTTCCAGATAGTTTATTATTCATCAAATTTGGTCTACATATCTCAAATCCTTTTTATAACTGCAACCAAATGTGTAGATTCTTTACTCTTTTTAGATTCTTTACTCTTTTTAGCATCAGAAAATCAAATTATTTAAAGCATTTGAAAATGTGAGGTTTTGTGTCAAATAATTAAGTATAATATTAACACCTATTGTATTGTTTGAATAATCCACAAAAGTACTAACTGGATTTAAGGTAAGCCGATTTCTTATACTTCATTTTATTTCTAACATACTTTAAGATACTTCTGAATGATGTAAAGTAATGCTTTGGATAATAGTTACAGTTTGATGTTGAGGAACTTTGTTAAAGGACCTCAAATTTTCTTAGATTAGAGTTAGGGGCAGAGAGAGATTTAGAATGGTAAATTTTCACTCAGGTGAAACCTTGAGTAGGCACTCAAGAAATATTTTTTAGTATTTCATGTATAGACTTAGATTAGAAGTTTCTTTGCCCAGAAGACGCTTTGACTCCTCTGGCCCATCCCACTTCAAACATTCTTTTTTTTTTTTTTTTTTTTTAAATAAACTCTACCGCCAAGGTAGGGCTGGAACTCACAACCCTGAGATCAAGAGTCACATGCTCTACCAACTGAGCCTACCAGACACACCTCAAACAGTCTAAAAGTAGGAGTTTGAGTAAGTGGGTGGCCTTCTTAGAACTTGCAGATTACTTATTTAAATAAAACTAAAACTATTTAGAATATCCAAAAACAAGAAAATGCGGTAATTCATGCCATCTTGTTCCTTTCCAAGTTTTCTTTTTCTTGAGTCTGGACAAATTCTTTCAAGAAATGTAAAGTATTGAATTTATTTTACATATTGGTCTCATGTTTTGGGGGCTATAATTTTTAGCAGTATACTGCATTTAACAAAATTCCATTAGAATACAAACTTTTTCTGTTGATTTATCTCTTTTTTAAAGATTTTATTTATTTTTATTTGCTAGAGAGAGTGCACACGTGCAAGAGAATGAGCAAGAGCACAAGCAAGGGGAGTGGAAGAGGGAGAAGCAGGCTCTCTACTGAGCAAGGAGCCTGACGTGGGACTCCATCCCAGGACCCTGGGACCATGACCTGAGCCAAAGGCAGACGCTTAACTGACTGAGTCACCTAGGCATCCCTCTGTTGATTTATCTTTAAAACATTGTATCTCGTTATATTCTGATTTGACCAGGAGAACTAGATTAGCCTAATAGCTAACGTAAAAGAATCAGCAGGTAAGTTAGGGAGACCGTGAGGCTATAGCCAGTTCATTATAGTCTTGAAGTTCATTCATTATTTTATATTAGTTTCAGGTGTACAATATAGTAATTCAACAATTCACCCAGTGCTCATCACAACAAGTGTGCTCCTTAATCCCCATCACCTATTTCACCCAAGAAACAGACTCTTAACTATAGAGAACTGATGGTTACCAGATGGGAGGTGGATGGGGAGATGGGTGAAATGGTTCATTTAACTGCCATTACAGACATTGGGCTAATTCCTGAACCTCTGGGTCCCTTAAGCCATTTTCAACCCCCAGAGGAAGGATTTATAACACTGCATGTCCTGACTCACTCCCACATCTCACGCTGCCTCTGAGTCTTCTCCCCTTGCTATCTGCTCAATTTCTATTGCTTCTCTGAACCCAGTGAGCTCTCCTTCACCTCCAGACTTTCCAACAAAAACATCCCTTTGCTTTGAGCACACTTTTTCCTATTTACTAAGCTAACTTCTTAAGGCCATCACTTAAACACTTCTTCCTTTGGGAAGACTTCCTTAGTCAACCATTAGACAGAAAGATGTGTTGCTGTTATGTGCACCATATTCATTTTTCTGCTCATTCATTCATTCATTTGCTCATTCATCCAACACACATTATTTGAACACTATTTCTACCATATGCCAGACACCCTGTATGATCTCTGTTATGCCAGTTTTCTAACTTTATTACTATTGTAGGCTTGTCTGTCTTCTTCATTAGACTGAGTTTTGTAAGGAGGGACTTTTGTTAGTCTTGCTTGTTACCAGGTCCTCAAAGACTAAATCATTGTTAGTACATAATAGATAATCAATAGACATGTGTTCAATTAACAACAAACATAGGTGATCTTTTTTGTCCTTTAAATTGAAAACTAATTTTGTGTTTAAATATTAATTTCTCAGTAGGACAGCTAAGCATGCAGATGGATTATTTTGTGTGGTGTGTATGTGTGTGTGTGTGTGATGTACTCATCCCCTTCTTATATTTGGTAGTTTTAAAAAAGTGTTTAAGTACTTCGCATAAGAGACCATGGCACTCCACAAAGCACAGCTTAGGTCATTTTGCAGTCCATGGTGTTAGATGTCTGGAATACTTAAGAGAACGGCTAGACCTGCCACATAAGGAGTTTTTTAAAAACTGAGGGCTGAGATAGATGACCAGCTCAAATCTTAATCAGAGACTTAAATTGGTGGGAGGCCAAGGAAGCACACTTGGATTTAGGCAATGACTAAAGTTAGTTAACTTTGAATTAAAATCAGAGAAACTGCCACTATCTCTATGTTCTTAATGGAACATTATGCTCTGTAATCTTGACAATATTACCCCTGTTAAATGGCAGACTTTCACATGAAGAAATGGTTTCTATTCAAAAAGGACAAAGGAGGAAGAAGGGGAGGAGGAGGGCCTGGAGAAAGGAGGAGGGAGAGAGAAGGAGTGATAACATGCTGCCTGGGCAAATCATCTAGAAGACAAATATACTGCATAGTGAAGTGCAATGAGCATCCAATTGGATTATTTACACTTCAACCAAATTTTCATTGAATTTTTAATATCCAACTGTTTTTAACTGACCCACTGAACATTTATGTTTATATTACTACACCATCTAGTCTTCTCCTACTTTAAGTGCAGTGATTTCAGAGCATATGGAATTCTATAACCAAAGTGCTGGATGTCTAGGAGTCCCCCAAGGGGTTAGAATTTGGTAAGCTCCAAATGCAATATTGTGTTTGTCTCAGTACAGTGAAGAGCAAGTAATCTGGTGGATTTTACCCTTTACAAAGGGAAAGAGAAAAGTGATTTTTTTTTTAAAGATTTTATTTATTTATTCATGAGAGAGAGAGAGAGGCAGAGGGAGAAGCAGGCTTCCCGCGGAGCAGGGAGCCCAATGCGGGACTCGATCCCAGGACCCTGAGATCATGACCTGAGCCGAAGGCAGACGCTTAACCATCTGAGCCACCCAGGCGCCCTGAAAAGTGATTTTTATATCTAATCAGAGTTTGGCCAATTGCACCCAAAGTGAAAGAGGCTCCCCTGCTTGTATTAAAGCCTCATCCTGAGGGGCCAGCATCTTATTTCACACACACATGCAGGTGCCTGTTGGAACATTCTGCAGGAACCCCGGGGCGGGGGCCGGCTTCCCACTCTCCCTTTGCCCTGCTCCAATACACCAGTATCTCCTGGAAGGAAGCTTTTCATACGCTTCTGATGCCTGATCTTTGTAGCTGCCGCCCAGGGAATGCCTCTTGACCGCCTGGCGCTGGAGGCCAGGGGAACTTGCCTGGTCCTATGGGTTTTGTGACTGATTTTGCGACTGCTGCCAGGGGACACCTCTCCAGCCAGTGGAGCTTACGCTTGTGTGTCCCACCAGACTGTAACCAATGGAGAAAGAGTCATTAACCAGCTGCCACCCCCCAGGGCACAACAAGAGGCAACAGACCCAGGAGTTCAGTCTTTCCGCGGAGGAGGCCTATTAAGTAATCCTCTCAGGGGCAGCCTGAGGAGCAGATTTCTAATTAAACACACATCATGGGACTGACAATGACCCTTTCCAGAGACCTCGGAGGGCAAGAACTATCTTTGTGCTTTCCCTCTACCACACTCCAGAGCACCCGTGTCTCCTGGAGGGGTGACTTACACATGGCGGGTGCCCTGGGTTTTATGTCTGGCACCCCAATTTTTGCAGCTTCCATTCAGAGGAAGCCTCTTGATTATCTGGCTCTGGTAGCAAGGGGGGGCTTGCATTCCTGGATGCCACGGGACTGTGGCAATTGGAGAGCCAGCCCTTGGCCAGCTGCCACTCCCAGGGCACTGTGCAGACAGCAAATGGAGCCACACCCCCAGTCTTTCAGTGAAGAAGGACTCTTGGCTTGTCCTGGAGCTTCAGCCTGAGGCAGGCTTCAGGGACGTTGGATTGGGCACACCCCTAGTGAACTACGGAGCTGCTTGCTCTCAAGGAGTGCAGGCTATGGACACATCTTGGCATTCTCCCTCTGCCTCGTTGCAGCTCACCAGCATCTCAGAAAAGGGCTTTTTGATCATTTGGAGCCCGAACTTTTTGTGGCTGCCAACCAGGGGACACCACCAGCGAACCTGGCCACTTGCGAGTCCTAGGACTGTGTATATTTGCATACTTTCTAAAAGCTGCTGCTCATAGGTCCGACTTCCAAACTGCTTGAATCTAAATGCTAAGATCCTTCCCTTAGGGACACTGACAGGTCTTAGCACATCCTCACTGATGGTAAGCTATTAAAAATACAATGGCTTCTGCCCAGGCAAGCACAAAGGTTTAAGAGACAACCAGAACTGATGCAGGGTTGAATGACAAGCTTCATCTACTAAATGGAGCCACTCCTTCAAGACTGGGAGAGACGGTTGTTTCATCAACTGTATAGAAACTAATAGAATTAAGCAAGATGAAGAACAGAGGAATATGTTCCAAAAGAGAAAGAGAACAAAATAAAAACTCAGAGAAAAACTTAATAAAAGGAAGATAAGCAAGTTGTCTGATAAAAAGTTCAGGGTAGTGGTCATAAAAATGCTCACTGAACTGGGGAGAAAAATGGATGAACACAGTGAGAACTTCAACAAAAAGTTGGAAATATAAGAAAGTACCCAAGAGTAGTCAAAGGGCTGAAGAATACAGTAACTAAACTGAAAAATACACTTAGAAAAGTTCAACAACAGACTAGATAAAGGAGAAGAAAGGATCAGTCAACTCAGAGACAAGGCAGTAGAACTCATCCTATTAGAGCAGCAAAAAGAAAACAGAATGATGGAATATTACTCGGCCATAAAAAGAATGCAATCTTTCCATTTGTGACAACATGGATGGACTTCAAGGGCATTATGCTGAATGAAATAAGTCAGATAGACAAAGACAAATACTATATGCTCTCTCATATGTGGAATCTAAAACAAAACAAAACAAGCTCACAGAAACAGAGAACAGATCAGTAGAGTTGTCAGAGGCAGAAGGTGGGGGTGGGAGAAATGGGTAAAGGGGGTACAAATTTATTTAAATACATATATATTTAAAAATGATAGGAAACCCATACATGCCATGCCACTACTAAATTTTATGTGGTCAAATACTTAACATCATGGAAAAAAATTAATGATATAGTGTCAAGTGAAAAAGCTGGCTTCCAAAATTTAACATTTAATTCCACTGTGTAAAAAAAAGTATATTCATATATACACAGAATATATGCACAGAAGAAAAAAATCAAAGGGTATATCCCAATATATTAGCATTGCCTATGTCTAGGTATTTATACTATGAATATTTTCATTTCAATGCCTTTGTGTACATTTTCTAAATTTTCTCTAAATTGTTAGACTTATAAGAAAAAAATCAATTAACATTTTTTGTGTGTATTATCTAAAGATTACAAGGAGGTTATAATAGTAGTTTACCAACTGTGGATGTCAGTTCATTTAAATCATCTTATGTTAAGAAAATATTCATGATCTGTTTATGGAAAGGGAATTTATTATCATTTAGATATGTTTACATGATTCTTTCTGAAATACATAACTCATATGCCTTTTCTTTTGCTTAGAATGGAACAAAATGATAATAATACATGAGTCTACATTTTTTTAAACAGGGAATTATTACAATCATCTAAGATAATTTTGAATGTTCCAGGTCCCTGTGTTCAAGTGTCTATTTTTTTAAAGATAAGTAGACTGAAATCCAGGACCAGAATTTTAAATTCTGGTATACCTTCAATGACAACAAATATCTCTCTCTCTCCTCCCTACCTCCCTCTCTCTCTCACCCATTCACACACACACACACACCTCTCTTTCACTCACTATCACACCCTCATACACACACACACACACACACACACACACCCATAAATGGTACTGGGCTTCCTGGCCTTGAGTGCTTACCATTTTTTCTAATGCAAAGATCTTCTTTTCAAATAAATAGAGGGGTGTAAAGGTAGCATATACAACCATGTGAGGGGACTGTATTGCTGAAGAACCTGTAAAAAAAACATATATCGTGTCATGGAAATTCTCGCCAAATTCTCGGTCTGTCAGTAGATCATTCCAGATTGTTCAAATTCCTTAATGGGCATATCTTTGCACGTGAAAAATAGGTAAATGACTGTAAACGTATTTAATAAATGTTAAATATCACATATGCATCTATTTTATAGAACATCTCATTAGTTTTACCTTCATCTTAGTACCATTTAATTGCTTAAGAAATCATTTTATGTCACTATAAAAAAAAGTTATCAGAAAAACTATAGCTACTAGTCAATGTCACTAGAAGAGTCTACGAATGATTATATTCAAAAGGAATGATTTTAAAGTGAAATTTTTTAGTTTTCATAGATAAAAACCTTAATTTGAATTTAAAGAACTTCAGAACTTTCTATGTCATTTCAAGAAGAAAGAAAACATAAACTAATCCTTCCATGAAGAAGGAAAACTAAGTCAGTAACTTAGCTGGGATTGCTTTATATGTGTGTGTATATAATATATATATATTTGGCCAGGAAATTCCTATTTATTTATTTATTTATTTATTTCCACGATCGTTAGCATACAGTGTTATATTAGTTTCAGGTGTACAATATGGATTATTTAATATTTAATGCTCCTGAGCATCACTTATTTTTTTCATATGTTTCTTAACAGACCTGAAATTACTATATTTGATTCAGTATGCTTTTGTTCTTTACAGATTCTGGCTAAAATGGTATAATTTATTTTCCTGTATTGTCTTTATGTTTTAATTAAAAAGTTTGTTTTACTCCTTTACAAATTCAAGCACTAATATTGAACTGTATTAGATATTTATTAAAGAAAAATATTTTTAGACCCACAAAATATGCTAGATACAGGATCTCTCTACAATAGATTAAAATGTAAAATATACCAAACTTATGAAAACATATTTTTACATTTAAAAATTAAGCTTGTATATTTTTCATGGTTCAGAGACCTGAATTCAGGCATGTATGTATATATACACACACACACACATATACATACATATATAGTTTATATACATATATACATATATATATTTATTTATACAGAGGAAGATATATACTAATATATATTTGTATACACTAATATGTAATTATATTTTATATTTATATAGTTTATAAAATTATACATTAATATTTATGGATATTATACAATATGTATCATATAATATATGTTGTATTTTATGTATTATAATATACTCAATACAACAATATATAATAGATTATTTGTTATGTGCTAATACATAGCATATACACTTAATTAGTATATGTCCTCCTCCATGCAAACACTTCTGTGGCTGTTGTACCATAAAAACTTGGACAACCTTGGCTTCTGTCTCACATGTAAGACTGCCCCCATATGCATACTGATTTGAGAGTTTAACAATTATAGGCAAACTTGAGCACGTTTATTCAGATAATGGCTAAACAGGCAATACACTTTGTATTCCAAAGTGATATTCCAACTTTGTAAACTCCCAAGTTTCCTAACATTTTAGGAAGCAGCTACAATAGCTATTACTCTAGAATACTGAAAGCTTACAATCTGACAGAGACTGCAGAGAGTACTGTACATCTGATGATGGTCTTGAAGCATGAAGTGACCATTTGAATTTTTCTTTTTCCTTTTCTTTTTCTCCATTTTTACTCCTCTTCTTCCCAACATCTTTTGCATCTGCTTTTTCTAACGTTAAAAAATAGATATGATAAATCTTTTAACTACAAAACCTCAAACTATATTACTTATTCAGTTATTATGTTGAAAAGAAGGCCAAAACAATAGTGTTATTTAAATGTAAAACAATAGCCGCAAATTTCCCAAAACACTACTCACCTCTAATTAGAAACATCAAAATAAAGTAAGAGAAAACTTTGAAAATTGACAATGTACTGCCAAAGACATGATTATTGACTACATATATTTTTTTGCTAAATAGAGATGATCATTTAATATAACTTACATTATATATATTAATATATAATTTTATATATTATATATAATTTTAGGCTAATTTCTCATTTTAGAATGAGGCTAGTTTCCTCATTCCTCCTACTGCATCATAATTAGAGAATTCTTCCCTAATGTCCTAGACTAAATATGAACTCCCATAGTTTTCCGTATTTTCTTCCAAGGCTCATGTCTTAGTATATGGTTATGGTTTTTAAAATTAAAATTAATGTTAGTAGTCTCTCTCCCTAGATCATAAGCACTAGGAGATAAGCTTCACATTGGATTTTGTTCACCGGATGATCATTAATTCCTGGAACATGTATTGGTATTCTACTCAGCAAATAGTGTATCTGAATGGATGGATGAACATATGTTAATTTGTGATACATGAAAAAAGCCTTCTAAGTTCAAATTAATTTGAGATATGCTAGGTAAAACAAATTTAATCAGCCTCTTGTTCTGCTTTCTTTCATAAACTAATTCACATTAGGTCATTTAAAGAAGGGCTTATGATAGGCAGATATCACTCATACACTTGATCTTGGTAAATTCTTGAGAAACATTTATAGTAATAATTTCTGCGTGGTAAATGCTGGTAAATAAGATCTTGATAAGGAACAATTTGGGCAAAATATAAGATTTTATAAAACAAATATTTGAAAGATCATTATAAAAGCTCTTGAGGTATATAAAAAAGCTGAGTATATTCTAGTATACTTAATTTTACTTTACTATAGAAGCATTATTATTCATATGCATAGCTATATGAAATATTTTAGAAAATATAAAATAATTATTCAGTATATTTCTCCCTTTAAGATCCTACACTGTAAAATAGCTTGAAATTATTTTACTTTGAAATTTGAACTTCTACCTTACAATAAATGGTCAGCAAATCACAATCCATACTGTGTCTATTTTGCATTTCCTTGGTGGGGAAATAAAAAGACAGACTAGAACAACTTTCCCTTTGCAGTTTTGCTCCATTCCACTCTACATATAACATATAAGGAAGTGTGTGTAATGGAAATTGACACTTGATGTCTCTTCCTATGTTAATACTATACTACTTCAGTATCATCAAAATATACAGTTGCCCTTGGTTTTAAAAGACAGCAAAATATGGGATAATAACTAACATCTAGTAAACTACATTACTAGTTCTAAAATCCTAGAAAGATGGGATCTTAATTATTTTCACAACACTTAGTAAATGATAATGACAATAAATAATCATTAAATTCAGCAACGACTATAGAACATTTATATGCAATATCCATATTGAACATACAAATGACATTATAATATAAAATGTCTTACCCTTTGGAGCCTTGTCACTTTTCTCAGGTATCTTTAGTGCTGTCACTGAACTATCAGGTTTGAATTCTTTGCCATCCTTTACTTCCTTGCCATCCTTCACTTCTTTCCCTGGTTCTTTTAATTTGGCATCTAACACAGCTATTTTGCTTTCAGAACTGGACTCAACCGACAGCTTAAATTCAGGCAATATTTCTTTCAAGAGCTCCCATACTTTGTCCATATATCCTGGGCTTAGATAAAACACATCAACATTAATTTCCAAATCATAAAGAAATAGAAAATCTTAACAGACCAATTACTAGCAAAGATATTGAATCAGCAATCAAAACAATCCCAACAAACAAAACTCCAGGCTTCACTGGTGAATTCTACCAAACATTTAAAGAATAATTAATACCAATCCTTCTCAAACTCTTTGGAAAAATACAGAAGGAACACATTCTAACTCATTTTATAAGGCCATCATTACTTTGATACCAAAACCAGACAAGGACACCACAAGTAAAGGAAATTACTGACCCAAATCTCTGATAAACATAGAGGCAAAAACCCTCAACAAAATATTAGCGAAGAGAATTCAACATATATTAAAAGGAAATATACCATGAACAAGTGGGATTAATTCCGGGGATGTAAGTAAGTATGATTCAACATTTGCAAATCTATGTGATACACCACATTAACAAAATGAATGATAAAAATCATAAGGTCATCTCAATAGATGGAGAAAAATATTTGACAAATTTCAACATCCATTTATGATAAAAACTCTCAACAAAGTGGTTATTGAGAGAAAATACCGCAACATAATAATGGCCAAATATGACAAGCGCACAGCTAATATCATAATCAACTGTGAAAATCTAAAATATTTTCCTCAAGATCAGGAACAAAACAAGGATGCCAACTCTCACCATTTTCATTCAGTATTATTACAGGTCTTAACCAAAGCAAGTAGGCAAGAAAGAGAAATAAAAGGCATCCAAATTAGATAGGAAGAAGTAAAATTGTCACTATTTGCAGAAGACATAATATATGTAGAAAACCCAAAAGATGCCACCAGAAACTATTAAGCCAATAAATGACTTCAGTCAGGTTGCAGGATACAAAATCAATATACAAAAATCTGTTGCATTCTATACACTAAATGAGTCATCAGAAACACAAACAATCCCATTTACAATCGCCTCAAAAGGAATAAAATACCTAGGAATAAATTTAACCAAGGAGGTGAAAGACTTGTACAATGAAAACTATAGGACGTTAATAAAAAGAAGTTGAAGATGACACAAATAAATGGAAAGACATTCTGTGCTCATTGACTGGAAGAATCAATATTGTAAAAATGTCCATACTACCCAAAGTCATCTACAGATTCAACGCAATCCCTATCAAAATTCTAATGACATTTTTCACAGAAATAGGAAAAACAATCATGAAATTTGTATTGAGCCACGAAAAAACTCTTATAGCCAAAACTATTGTGAGAAAGAACAAAGCTGGAGGCATCACACTTCTTGATTTCAAACTATGTCACAAATCTATAATGATCAAACAGTATGCTATTGACATACAGACACTTCGATTGATGGAACACAATAGAGAACTAAGAAATAAACCCACCCATATATAGTCAATCAACTTATGACAGTGGAGTCAAGGATACACAATGTGGAAAAGATAGCCTCCTCAAGAAACGGTGTTGCAAGAACTGGACAGCCACATGCAAAAGGATGAAACCAGACCGTTATCATACACTATACATAAAAATCAGTTCATAATGGATTAAAGACTTGAATGCATGGTTTCATATGGCTTTACCATAAAACTCCTACAGAAAATATAGGCTTTTTGATGTTGGTCTCATACTGTTGTTTGTTTGTTTGTTTGTTTGTTTGTTTGTTTTGGATTTGACTCCAAAAGCAAGGGCAACAAATGCAAGAATAAAAAGTAGGGCTATATCAAACTGAAAAGCTTCTGTTTATTTGAACCAAGCAACAGCTAGTTTATCCTGCTGAAAAGATGCTTCAGATGGTAGAATCCAAGTTACTGGGGGCTGAATTCAATCTCCTCTAACCTGGACCCTTTGAGAATGGCAGATTCCCAAAATGATTCAAAGATTGGACATGATCCAAATTGGTAACTGTGCTATGGATTTGATCTTCTTGTAAAAACCAAACCACTCTGGGCTTCAGTTTCCTCATTTGTAATGACATATACCCAGCTTTAAGGCCATATGAATGATTAAATAATATTTTCAGGACTATGGTTTTTAATTAGAAATAATATATTAAAGTGCCTAGTGCCTAATAGGTGTTTCATTATTATTAATTATTTTCTAATATGTGTGGTTAATTAAAAGTCACCTTTATGTTTCTGTACTGAATAAGTATAGTACCTGTATAGGTATAAAGGGACACATGCAAATATTTCACCATAATGAAGAATTAACATTGCTTTCCTATTTGTCATCCAGATATTTAAAGATTAAATTCACAGTCTTTTTAAGGAAACAGAATTTATCCTGAAATTCTCAAGGAATTTTATAGAATACTATAAAATAGTATTTTCACAAACATTTTGTAAAATGTGTCCTTTCTTGAAATTTTCTTGAAGATTAAGAATGTTTTAGTTTAAGAAATATTACTGGGGAAGAAAGAAAAAAATATATGAAGAACTTAATGGTAAAACCTACTGGAGAGAGATCACTTCTGGTAGCCATCCCGTAAGTGCATGGAAAACAGTGAACTCCCCTAGGTCTCTCCTCTCCGCTATATGAATGCTAAAAAGGCAAATGCACAATAGTATAGTTAGTAACATTTGAAAACAGACAGGTATATAAAGACTAGGAATCTTTAATAAACAGTGATATCACAATAAAAAATGTAGGAGTCATAGTGGTTATATATTAGAATACAAGAAAATACTATTCCAACAGCCAGATGATTCGTTTTGTTAAAGAGCTTAAAGAGATCCAAAGATAAAATTTCATGTTTATTTTTAAAACATGCTATAAGCCTTATTTTAAAAAGATATAAATTAATATTCATGTCATATACACAAAACATATGCACATATATAAAATATGTAAATTTAGGTGCTATATATTTTATATATTCAATATACTAACATGTTCTTTAAAAAACAGAAGTGTCTTTTATCTTTCTGGTTTCAGTTATTATCCTAAGATGCCTACGAGACTGTGTATTAAATCAGTCTCATACATGGCAGGTCAAGATGGGCATCAGATATCCCTAATTAAATCCTTAGGTAATTTCAGAGAGACTAGAAACATCTTTTATCCTATACAAAAGAGCAGATCTGCCACCATAGCATAAAGTCAAATGAAACTGTGAATGACCAAATATCACTCTTCCCATTTTAGTCCTTTTGTTTTCTGAAGTGATTAGTCTGTTTACATTAACACACATAAATGTCGTACCCCTATTGCGGCCAGGGGTCACAACTTCAGTCCACCATGTGCCAACAGGGGTGATTGATGGTATTGACCATATGTGTCCTTTTTCAGAAAGAAATCTTACAATCTTAGTCACATGCTCTATCATTTATAAACTTGCATTGGTTTCTTGTTTATAGATTATGAATTTTGATGTGTCTACATATGTCACAGATAACAAAAATCTCTTGGAGTAGTTCACAGTCTAGTCTAAACTCCTCTGTGGATAATCTTATTTAGGAAGCAACTGTGCAAACTTCATAAAGATAATGTTCTGTCCTTTGCATAGCTCACAATGATATTGACATAATTACTACATATTAATTTTTAATGTAGAAAGCTAAAACTCATATGAAAATAATTGCTATATACTATAAAACCTGAGAAAAAAATGTATAGACAAACATAAATTGTACCACACAGTTTAGGTGTACACTAGAAAGCCTCAGAAATGTCTTACATTTAGTCTAGTCCTTTATTTCCATGCTAGATTTATCTATTTTTTAAAATAACAATAATCTTATTTCTTAGGTTGCTATAAAATTCTACAGAACTGTAGCTTTAAGAAAGACAAAATGCCACTCTAATTTTCCAGGTCACAGGTTTAACACTTCACTGATATTAATTCAGCTCTAATTCTCAGAACTTCAAGTTAGGTCTGAGAATTAGGAACAAGAGGAATGTTATTTTCTTTCAAAACAAACATAGCTGTCACCAGTATAAATACTTAGTACTATTTAGCTACCTAAAAAGATCTGAGCTAAGTTCTTTTAAAAAAATCATTGAAATTAAGAGTTGTGAGCTGGGTGAAACAAATTCCAAACAGAAAATTGAGGGTTGGTGAGAGAAAAGAGAAATGACAAGGATGGTGGTAGGAGTAGCTGGTTTTGTTGTGTAGCCTTGGAAAAAAAAACGAAGGGGAGACAAAAGAAAATCCACAAAAAGCAGAGCTGGCTTCTGATGGACAAGGGTGTGTTTCCTGAAGGGAAGGAGGCTGAGCTTTGAGACAAGGGCTAAAGTGGTCTCTGTTAGAGCATGTGGATTTTCCGTTGAGAATGAGGCGCTGTCACACCCTGCAGGAAGGTGAAGGGTATCAAATTCAAGCCAGTGCAGTGTATGTGAGAATTCTCCCACTGAGCAATGATACGAAGTTGCCACGCCTTTGCAACTTAAGAATCTAAACTATTTTTGCATGGCTAGGGTGGGGATGGATTGACCTAGGGTCTCCATAGGTGGAAGCCAAGAGAATGAACATGGCAGACACGTCTCATATACGTTGATGCACAAGACATGCAGGAATGGAAGACGCAAGCAGATTTCACAAGAGTATTGAAGCAAATATGAGTAGTTTTCATCACAAATGTATTAAAAGGGACCAATGTTACCAAAAATATGAGGAACATATTGACATCCCTCGGAAGAGTTCAGGTTTTCAAGATTAGTAAATTATTGCTGCATATACAGAACTAAAACTTGAACTGGATTCCAGGATATATTATTTGGCATTTAGATGAACCAATATTTCCCCCTACAAAACAACTTCTTTCTCACACTAAGCTGAAACATTACTTTTCATGATTACTTGCCATTCATCCTAAGAAAGCATTGGATATAGAATAATTTTTGAGTATTTTCTCTTGGGAGAATATTGTCTTATTGCTGGCTAACCCAATATTTCAAATTAGTGGTTTTGGCATATTCATTTTTATATCAGAACATTTACATTGTTTGGAAAGAAAACTCCTTTAAATTGATTTAAAAAATTAAAGATATGCAATATATCTGGCGATATATCTTGTGATAGATGTATAGCTGTTTGTCATTTGTCTTTTTGTTTTTATGTAAGTGAGTGATCATTCTTCCTTCTACATACTCAATATTTGCCAGTTTAATGATAGCTTTACACAGAAGCATTGGCCAGAGTTCAAATTCATAGGTTGTGGCTGGAAGCAAAAGATTGTTGTCTTCATCAAAAGGCAGAAAGTCATCAATAGTTATCTTTCTCCAGCAACCCTAAACAGGAGAAGAAAGGAATGCATCAGTGACTTACATTATTTTCTCTCATCCATTATTGTACAGCACTGATGTGACTCTTTACTGTTTTTTAATTTTACCTTAGCTTCTTACATCTAAAAGCCTGGCATACTGGTTTTCAATACTACTGTGGCTCAGAATTTGAGTTGATTGTTTTATTTAATGTCAGCACATCCCTATCTATATCAACAGTGTCACTATTTCTGACGTCTTGTAAACACATTCTTGGGTGCCTTATCCTACATAATGTAGTCAATTAAAGTGTTTCAAATAGCAGAACCAAAACATTATACAGCCATGGATAAGTTTGGCCATAATTAAATAACTCAATATAGTCATAACATAAATTCTCCAAATATAAGTAATTATTATTTATCCTGCTAGACTCAGTGATATTAAGCTTCCAATTACCAGATTGCTTCTACTCCTAATTGAAGATCTAATTTTTAACATGAAGTTAATTAATACTTTATTTAATAAAATCATGCTATATTTTCCCATATACATATTACTTCACAATTAAAAGTTTAAGACAAATGATAACACTAATGATTATGAAGTCAAAAAACTATATTTTTTTAAATTTTGGTTTTACATGCAAAATTTTATCATGGATTTATTCTTTTGCCCAAGAAAAATCCACAAAAAGCAGAGCTGGCTTCTGATGGACAAGGGTGTGTTTCCTGAAGGGAAGGAGGTTGAGCAGTATTTTCAGCAGTAATGCAAATATTGTGAACTTAAAGATCTGCAAAACACATGGCCTAACCCATTGCACTGCTTACAGTCTAGTGAGGGAAGATATATATGCAAACAATATCAAACATCATATTTTCAAAGTGTTCTAGGACTGGAAAAGAAGGTGTGACAAATATTGGTTGTGGAAATCTTCACAAGAAGGTAACATCTGAGCTAAAGATTCAAAGAACAGTCTACTTTTCCCAAGTAGATAGGAGCAATAGGATGAAACATGGTTTCTTTGCATGGCACGTGTAACTCTGAACTCATATTGCCTTGTTTAGTGGTTGCATGTCTTTCTTTCTTCCCTAAGAGAGGAGATAGGGCAAGACAGGGTTAAGGCACAGGTGTTTAGCCACTCTCTCTTCTAATTTCAAATGATATGACCCAAAAGAATACCCAATGCAATAAGTCAGACACAAAAGGACAAATATTGTATACTTCTACTTATATGACATATCTGGAAAAAAGCAAATTTGCAGAGAAAAAAGGCATGATAAAGGTTACCAGGGACTGGGAGAAGAGGGGGATGAAAAATTACCATTTAATAGGTACATACAGAGTTTCTGTTTGGGATGATGAAGAAGTTGTAGAAGGAGATAGTCTTGATGGTTGTACAACCTTGTAAAAATATGTAATGCCTCTGAATTGTATATTTTTAATGGTCAAACACTAAATATTACATCATGTGTATTTTACCACAATAAAAAAAACTAATAACAGTTCCCTTTTTACACTTTAATTCTCAAAAAAAAGTTTTGGAAGGAACCAATGGATCCCTATGAAGGAAAAGTTTTAAGCCGACATAGGAACTTAAGTTAAACCATTTCAATAACTATCATCTGCTTCCAGCTGACCAATAACATATTTCAATTGAGAATGCTTGATTACTAATGTAAGGTCTAAATAGACGAACTGTATGGTATGTGATTGCATCCCCAAAAAGCTATATGAAAAATAACTGGGATAAGTGTTCAATACTACATATCTAAAACAATTTAACTAGACATAACAATTTTCTTAGGAATTTTTATGATTCTTTGATATTAATATGTGGGTTGGGTCGCTTCCTTAAAGTTTATGAAGAAATTAAATATTATATATACAGGGGCACCTGGGTGGTTCTGTCGGTTAAGGGGTTTTTCCTTTGGCTCAGGTCATGATCTCAGGGTCCTGGGAGCCACATGTCGGGCTCCCTGCTCAGAGGGGAGTCTGCTTGTTCCTCTCCCTCTGCCTCACCCCCTCACTCGTGCTCACTCTCTCTCTCAAATAAATAAAATCTTAAAAAAATATATTAGATATAAATATATAATACATAAATATATAATATAAATATTATATATGAGATGTCATCATAGAACATTGAATTTTTTTATTTTAGTCCTTATCATAGAATACTGAAATATTTTTACAACTTTTTTTTAACTGCATGTAAATGACGTATATTGGGCAGTTTTTACTGAGTTTACTGTGTTAACACCACATAATTTTAAATGACTACCAAAATGTTTTATTACTTAGCATGCTTATGAAGAAGGATGCCTCCTTTATTAATATAAATATAAATTACCAAGTTACTTTAGAATGCAGTTGTGTTCAAATTTCAATATCTCCCACACTTGAATTCTAGGTCAAGATAACTAAACGGCTACATAAATTTATATCCTCTTCCTCCTAGGACTATGCTAAAGGGATAATAAAAAATGCTTTTTAATTAATCACATCAACCACAATTACAAAAGATCAGGGACAGAGATTTGAGCAAATACGTGAATGAGCATAATTATATAGAGAGGAGAGAGCCCTGACTGCACTCCCCCCACCTTCACCACAGTAACAGGTGGTGCCCCTTCCATACAGGGCCTGAAGGTGGACTTCTGGGCTTGTCCTCAAGTAAACAAGGTGGTTTCTCTCCCCAGTGGAGTCAGTGGGCAGAACTAGGACTCCCATCTTCCTCCTGCAGTAAAGAGGAAGTGCTTTCTGCATTAGTAGAGCCTGTTGGAGGACCCCTTATTTCCACACTCTACCCAGGCAGGAATGAGGCGGCACACTTCCCTTCCTCAGGGGGTGCTCAGGATACTGCGGGACGGCGTCTTATCATCTGGATAACAAACAAGAGTGGCAGAGCCACGTAGCATTGCACAGGCTTTGTACACTAAATTAACATTTGAAACACAGCCCACAGAAGTGAGCCAGGATGTGTACTCTGAATCTAAACAGGTTGACTACGTGCTAAAATAAAAAATTTAATTAGAAAACAGTCATAAAACAGAACACTAAAAATGTCCAGGAAACTGTCCAAAATTACTCATCATGCAAAAGCCAGGAATATCTAAATTTCAATGAGAAAATACAGTCAACAGACCACAATGCCAAAAGGACAGGGAATTTGGAATTTTTAGTTAAGAAATTTAAAGCTGATGTCATAAAAATGCTCCAGGAAGCAATTATGAATACTCTTGAAACAAATAAAAAATATGAAAGAGGAAACAACCAGAAATTTTGAGCTTAAACAAACCTTCATAGGGAAAGATCAAAACAGGATGCAAATGGCAAAGAAATTAGGGAACTGGAAGTTAGTTCAATAGAAATCATGAATAACAAGGAAAAGTAGATCTTTTTAAATGATACGAACCTCAAAGATCTGTGAGACAATGAATGAAGATGTAACATGCGTGTCATCGGAGTCCCCAGAAATGAGAAAAAAAGGAATGGGGGGCTGAAAAAATATTTAAATGAATAATGGCTGAAAACTTTCCAAATTTGTCATAAGACATGACTCTACAGTTTCAGGGAGCTGAGAATATCCCAAAGAGGATAATCTCAAAGAAATCTACACCCAGACACATCACATTCAAACTTCTGAAAATCCGAAACAAAGAAAAAAGCCTTAAAACAGCTAGTGAGAAAAGAACACCGGATTGCTCTTCAGAAACCACAGACACCAGAAGGAAATATCTAACTAGTTGTCAATGCTGAGAAAAAAGGCCTGCCAACCCACAACACTGTATTAGTGAAAATATCCATTAGGAATAAGGGTGAAATAAAACATTTTCAGACAAGGGGCACTTGGGTGGCCCAGTCGGTTAACTGTCTGACTCTTGGTTTCATCTCAAGTCTGATCTCAGGGTCGTGAGATCTAGCCCGAAGTCGTGTTCTGTGTTCAGCATGGAATCTGCTTGAGCTTCTCTCTCCTTCTTCTCTCTCCCCTCCCCCTTGAACTCTCACTCACTGAAATAAATAAACCTTTAAAAAAATTTTTTTCAGACAAAAAAAAAAAAGTTAAGATAATTTATTACCAGAAGACTGGCCCCAAAAATGATGTTGAAAGGAAATTCTTAAAAAAAAAAAAAGGAAATGGAAGAAATCTTAAGACATCAGAAATGAAGAAAGAGCAAAGAAAAATATAAATGTATGCATGGCTAAATACAATAAAGTATTCTTTGCCTCTTGAGCTGTAAAAATTATATTTGACATTTAAAAGCAACATTTATGAGCAGGTTCTGAATATGTATAAAGAAAATATCTAGACAGCTATTCTATAAAGAGAGGGGGATAGAGGGGCCCAAATGGTGGTAAAGTATCTATATTCCAATCTAAGTGGCAAAATGCTGCTATTACTGGACTGTGATAAGCTAAGTATGTATATTTTAATCCCTAGAGCAACCACTAGAAAAAAAAGTAATATATAGATATATAGTAAACACTAGAGATAACTCAAAACGGAATCCCAAAGAATGTTCAAGAAACACACAGGAAAAGGGAAACAGATACCAAAAAAATAAGTAAATAACAGAAGTAACAGAGTATACAAATAATAAAATGACAGACTTAAATCCCAATTATATCAAATGTAAATTGCACACAAATTAAAATGTAACTTGGATACACTTATAAAAATTAAGAGTTTGTATATAATTGAATAATTCCACATGTAGAAATCCCAGAAAAAATAGTCCTATCTAAAAGTGGGCAAAAATATATACACAAAGATGCTATTTTACAGAATTGGTATTGGTAAAACACTGGTCATAATCTAAATGTCAAGATGAAATTAACAAAATATGTATAATTATTGTTACATCCAAACAAAGGAGTACAAGGTAGATCAATATATATATTAGCATAAATAACGCCTATAGTTAGGGAAAAAATACCTTACAGAACAAGAAGTACCATACCATCCCATTGTTGCTATAAATTATATATAGTAGGTTTACATATATTTAAAAGAATAAAGTTTAGGAAAAAACACATCAGTCATTTATTGTGATTGTCTATGTAGGCAGAATCATAATGAATTTTCATTCTCCACTTTGAACATTTTAATAATGTTTGAACTTGTTTTACTAAAAGCATTTACAATGTTAATAATAATGAAATAACAAAAACATTTCTATTTTGGAAAAAGTAATTTAATGATAGAAAAATAATTTGTCATGGTCTATATCTTGAAAACACTGTTGTTCAAGTTTAAAGAACAGAAATGTCACTGGGCGGGAGAGAGTTTGTTTCAAATGCTGCAGTGCAGGATTTGGCCAGAGACCGTCTGGAGGGGGGGGTCTGGGTTGGGGCTCGGGAAGCAGAAAAGGTAGTGCTGGTATTGGTGGTTTTCTGCACCTTACTGTCTAAGAAACTCTGAATTTGACAATAATTTTGTGCTTAGAAAGTGTAAGGGTCTATCAGAAACATAAGCTAATACTTTTTTTTTTATATCAATCGATTGATGGCAACTGGAGAAAATGTTTGGTCCCAATGTGTGTGTTTTCCCTGTTTTTTCAGAGACAGATGAAAACGCTGGGACACTCACAGCAAGTCTGCCAAGAGCAATACAAGTTTTGAGTGGAAAGCGCTCGCTTAATTGCCTCTATTAAGGAGCCAGAGGAATGCTGAAATCGGAAAGTACCTGACCCGGCTGCAGGTGGCCCCAGGAGCGGTAATATCACTTCCAGGTGAAAGAAGAGAGGAACTTCTCTCTTTTATAACACTGTTCTTTATGCTACTTAACAAATGTTTGTCTGACTGATGTCAAAGAACCTTGATACTAGGTCCTTAGAATCCAAACTGGAAATCGTAGAAATACTTTTATGGGAAAAATGATATGCTAGTGTAAAAATCTGCAACTTAAATGTCAGGCGGAGAGTTTCTGACAGGTTGGTTTAACTTCAAAGAAGGATTAAGATAAATGTTTGGAGGGACAGCAGGAAAGGGGGAGAATATATATATGCAATAAGGCAGAGAAGGCAAATCCATGTGCAATAACAAAAAGGTAAGAAAGTATCAAGAAATTGGAGTCAAAAAAGAAAAAAAAAAAACAGCAAGGGGAAGAAGACTCAAAGTGTAGGAGATGTGACATGGGAAGGAAAATAATGTAGAACCGAGATGTGTCCAGCTCCTTATACTGTATCAAGCAGTGGAAGGTAACAGAACTTTTGTTATGAATATGTTTCTTAAATATTTGAGGTGAAAAACAAAGGATAGACATGTAAATACTGAACTAGAATTAGAAGGAAAAATCAAAAATTAAATTGTGTATGTCTAGAAAGAGATTTTTAAAAAGAAAAAAATGTTTATCTTGTCAGAAAGAATTTATTCTAATTCTTTACTGCACCTGTCATGCACACAGATGTTGACTCAGCCCTACCACCTGGGAATTAGGTAGAAACAGGTAAAAATTTTTGCCCCTAGCCCTGAGAGAACATATTTCTACCAACCAGAAAACCAGGTACCATCTCTCTAGCATATGAATGCGGTCTCTGAGACAGCAAAGTCCTTGTTTTTTGCCCTGTAAAAATTGCATCTATCTGGCTATTATCACTGTTATCAGTATTCTATATCCTTTCAAGGACTACAATTCCAATTTTAAAGAATAGACCAAAGTAGGGGAAAATTAGCAGGAGAGTATTGTAACCTGGCTTGTGTATTTACCTTACAAAAGGAACTGGAGGTTGTATTTGCAGATTACATGATACTATACATAGAAAAGCCTAAAAACGTCGCTACAAAACTATTAGAAATAATGAATAAAGTCAGTAAACTTGCAGGATACAAAATTAATATATAAAAATCAGTGTGTTTCTATACACTCACAATGAAGTACCAGAAAGAGAAATTAAGACAATAATCCCATTTACAATTACACCAAAAAGAATAAAATACCTAGGAATAAACTTAACAAGGGAGGTGAAGACCTATACTCTGAAAACTTTAAAATATTGATGAAAGAAATTGAAAATGATACAAACAAATGGAAAGATATTCCGTGCTCATGGATTAGAAGAATTAATTTTGTTAAAATGTCCTTCTTACCCAAAGCAATCTACAGTCAATGCAATCCCTATCAAAATACCAACAACACTTTTCACAGAACTAGAACAAATAATAGTAAAATTTGTAGGGAACCACAAAATACCCAAAATAGCCAAAACAATCTTGAGAAAGAAGAACAAAGCTGGAGGCATCACAATCCCAGATTTCAGGTATACTACAATCCTTAGTAGTCAAAAAAGTATGGTACTGGCAATGAAACAGAAAAGAGAGCCCAGAAATAAACCCATGTTTATATGGTCAGTTAATCATATGGTGCTGGGAAAACTGGACAACTACACGCAAAAGAATGACATGGGATCACTTTCTTACACCGTACACAAAAATAAACTCTAAATGGATGAAAGGCCTCAACATGGATTAAATGTGAGACCTGAATTTATAAAACTTCCAGAAGAAAACATAGGCAGTAATTTCTCTGATATCAGGGGCGCCTGGGTGGCTCAGTCGTTAAGTGTCGGCCTTCAGCTCAGGTCATGATCCCAGGGTCCTGGGATCGAGCCCCGCATTGGGCTCCCTGCTTAGCGGGAAGCCTGCTTCTCCCTCTCCCACTCCCCCTGCTTGTGTTCCCTCTCTCCTGCCTCTCTCTCTCTCTCTGTCAAATAAATAAAATCTTAAAAAAAAAATATCTCTGATATCAGCTGTAGAAACATTTTTCTAGATATGTCCCCTAAGGCAAGTGAGACAGAAGCAAAAATAAACTATGGGACTACACCAAAATAAAAAGCTTTGCACAGCAGACAAAGTCATAAAAAAGACAACATAGTGAATGGAAGGAGATAGTTACAAATGATATATAAAATAAGGAGTTAATATTCAAGATATATAAAGGATTTATATGAGTCGATACCAAAAAACAAATATTCCAATTAAAAATTGACAGGGAATCTAAATAGACATTTTCCCAAAGCATACATACAGGTCAACAGACACATGAAAAGATGCTAAACCAAATGCAAACCAAAACCAAAATGAAATGTCACTTTACATATGGCAGAATGGCTAGAATAAAAAAGACAAGAAATAGCATGTGTTGGAGAGGATGTGGAGAAAAAGAAACCCTTGTGCACTATTGGTGGGAATGTAAATTGGTGCAGCCTCTGTGGAAAACAGTATGGAAGTTCCTCAAAAAATTAAAAATAGAAATGCTACATGATCCAGTAATTCCACTACTAGAAAAACAAAGAAAACTAAAACACTAATTTGAAAAGATATATGCACCCCTATGTTTATTGCAGCATTATTTACAATAGCCAAGATATAGAAACAACCCAGTGTCCATCGATATATGAATAGATAAAGAAGATGTGGGATACACACACACACACACACACATACACACACAGGAATATTACTCAGCCATAAAAAAAGAATGAGATTTTGCCATTTGTGATAACATGGATGGACTTAGAGGGTATTATGCTAAGTGAAATAAGTCAGTCAGAGAAAGACAAATACCATGTGATTTCACTTATACATAGGATCTAAAAAAAAATAAATGAATAAAATAACACATAAACAAAAAGCAGGAAGAGACCCATACCTACAGAGAACAAACTGGTGGTTGCTAGAGGGGAGGAAGTGGGAGGATGGGAGGATGGGCAAAATGGGTGAAGGGGAGTGGGAGATACAGGCTTCCAGTTATGGAAAGAATAAGTCATGAGAATAAAAGATACAGCATGGGGAATATAGTCTGTGGTTTTAGGACCATTGAATGGTGACAAATGAGCATAGCATAATGTATATATACACTACTGAATTGCTATGTTATATACCTGAAACTAATGTAACTTGTGTGTCTTCTATACTTCAATAACAAAAAATAAAACCCTGTAGGTAGGACCAATATATGAACGTAAGAAATATACATTGAAGCAAAATGCCTGAATAAAGAAAGCATCTAGAGGGCAATAGCTTCTTATATATTTTTACATATACTAATGAATTCACTAAGAGGCTGGGGCATGGGATGCTCCATACCCAGTGCTCTGGAGAAAAATGAAGCAGGGACAAGTGAGATAAAGTGTTAGGGTTTCAGATATGGTGTAGAGTAAAGGCCTCAGAATGGTGTTTTTAACACTAAAACCAGAAGATACTCAGGCATTGGCTGTTGTGTTCGAAAACAAAAAAGTATTATCCAATGTAAGCAGATTATCATTCATATAGCAATCAATATATAAAGGAAAATAGACCTCAATATTTAAAATTACCCAAAATATGCAATATATATATTCCAAGCGAATAAAATTCTGGAATGCATATTCCAGCTGAATGAAAGATGAATCAAAATAAAATACTCAAGAGAGGAGAAGGTGTAGCAGGATGATAAGCACTAAACCCTTTTATAGAGAGAATAAAGGATACATAATTATAAATGTGTTCAAAGATAAATACCAATAAAAATGTTTATTCAAAAAGCATGTATGCCAAGAAAATACTGAAGCAAAAGAATATTAGGCTGATCTTGTTCTAAAAAATAAAAACAAACAATAAATTTCATAACAACCAAAGCAATATGGTATTTAAAAAGGACAAGAAAAGGAGCACCTGGTGGCTCAGTCGGTTGAGTGTCCAACTCTGATTTCGGCTCAGGTCATGATCTCAGGGTTGTGGGATCAAGCCCCGAGTCAGGCTCTGCACTGGGTGTGGAGCCTGCTTGGGATTCTCTCTCATCCTCTTCCTTTGCCCCTCCTCCCACACACACATTCTCTCAAACAAACAAAAAAGGACAAGAAAAATAGCAGAAGGAAATCGAGTCCAGAAACAAAGACAAATCCATGTTAGAATGTAGTGTATGATCAAAGTAGTTTTTTAAATTAGTGGATAAAAGGTGCAACATTCAATATATAATCCTAGGGCAATTAGCTGAGACTTAGAATAAAAAATAAACCAGGTCTTTATTTCTTGCAGTAGATAAACAAATCAAAGGCCCAAATATTTTTTTTTAAAGCCTAAAATAGTAGATAAAATAAGGGGAAATATTTTTTATATTCTTGAGATAGTGATATCTATTTTTTTTTTAAAGATTTTATTTATTTGACAGAGAGAGACACGGCAAGAGAGGGAACACAAGCAGGGGGAGTGGGAGAGGGAGATGCAGGCTTCCTGCAGACCCAGGAGCCCAACGTGGGGCTCGATCCCAGACCCTGGGACCATGACCTGAGCCAAAGGCAGACGCTTAATGAATGAGCCACCCAGGCACCCCAAGATAGTGATATCTAACTTTAAATAACATATACATCTTAGATTCAGTAAAGAAAAATAATGACATAATCAACTACATAAAAATTACAAGTCTCAGTTAGGTGGAAGATGTAAGGTTAAAAGACAAATTTCAAAGCACTTCTACACCCACATTATGTGGTTATCTGCAACATACAAGAGAACACTTGCAACTCCATAACAAAACTTTAAATAACCTGTTTTATAAGTAAGGCAAAATATAGGCAATTCAAGAGGTATATAAGGGATGTACAGATTTGATGGGATGCTAGAGCACTGTGCATCAGAACTTGACAGGAACTAAGCACGTTTGGCAAAGGACACACAGCAAGGCTATGCTGCAGGAGCAGGGGACACAGCCTTGCCACCATCTCTGTGTGTCCCCTCCATCTTCACATCCTCACATAAGAACAGGGTTATTGGGCAAGTAAGCACCTGGTAAGCTGATCACATGCTTTTCCCCTGGCTCTAGGGAGAGGTGGAAAGAGGAAGGATCTGATGCAATGGCTTTCATAGTGGAAGGTAGTAGCAATGGGAAAGAGGGAAGGAAGGAATACATGAAAGAAGGTAAGATACTAATAGTGTTGAAAATCTACTCCTCATCAGGACTTTTGCTAGGTTCATCTACATAATTACCGTATTTTATCTTCATCCCTATTCATTCCATGGCATGGTTTGGTGTCTACTATCTTGAAGGATGTGGTCTCTGTGTGCACGGGACCCTGAAGGGTCCATGGGGATCAATAAGTGGATCTAGAAATGCCAAGAGCCAGTAAAGCTTTCTCTCAGTCTCAGTGAGCAAGAATATGGCCTTGCACTTAAGCCACGAGCGCCAACAAATTGCTACAAAAATAATTCATCTGGAACATGTTGTATCTCAGTGCTCAACAGCTTAGCAGCAGTCCCCACAAGCCATTCCTCAGGTGAGACCAGTGAGGAGCCAGAAGAAGCCACTGGACATCAGGCCCCTCTTTTCCCCAGGGCTACCTATCTAGACTCCTTAAATGATGGGTTCAGAATGAAATTTCAAATTGGAGTAAATATTTTTTTTAACTCTGAATCCAAGTGGGTTTGGGCTTATGAGGAATCAGTACAGTTAAAGAGAAATAAATCACAGTTTCTTTGTAAAATGGAATGAAGTGTTAATAAATGTTGGCCCCTCTGTCCAAAAGGAAATTTGCGAAGAAGGATGGATGTCAGGAAGCAGAGAAAGAGAAACTTACAGGGCTGGTTAATATTCCACTGATGGTGCTTTGTAATACTTAATAATTTTGAACTCACTCCCACCTCAAGTGTAAGCAAATGTGTGGAAAATGGGGGAGGGGGCAAAGACCCAGGCATTCGGCCTCCTCACTCTTCCCGTGTTTGCCTTCGCTCTGTAATCCCTCAACCGTAACCACATATGCAGAGGTGCATCCACCTTCTTAATACCATATCCTCACTCTCACTCCTTGGTGCACATTAAAACTTTGAACTCTTGTCTGCCAAATCTGCCTCTTGTAACCAAGGAAGATAAAGACATTTAGGAAGTCATTTTCTCTCCTCGCCAAGTTTTGACTTTCAAAGTCCATTATCTTGCAGTGAACATCAAAACACCAAAAATCCTATTTTAGAGATCAGAGGCCAATATTACCTTCTTCACTTTTACCTTCCTGCTGTAATGACCCCATTAATTCCTAAGCGCTGGCCTTTCAGCATTCCCCAACCCAGGAAAGATGGATGACTCTGGCCCACTGGGGAGAGTCATGTTCTTTAGAAATACAGAATGGGTTGATTAACTTTTCATACTTCCCCACATCCTCAAACGTTCGAGAACATTCTTCCTTAGTGACCAGGACCAGCTTCCTGGGTGTACAGCCTGCACAGTCACACTTAGAAGGACCCTATGCTTTTTTTTTTTAAGTGTTGCTATCACCATATTGACATTCCTAATAATTTTTTAACAAGGGGCTCTGCAAATCATGTAGCTGGCCCTGCCTATGAGTCTGGGCCTTTAGAAAGACCATTCCACCAACAAAAACTCAAAGGTGTTTCATAGTCTAGTGTTGCTAAATGTGGTGTGAGCCTACTTTGCCTTATTAACTAGGGGATTTTTAATTCTCTATTTCTACTATCCCATTTACTCCCTTTCAGGCAGAAGCAAAAACTTTTTGTCAAGGTAAGATTTGTAAACATGAGTACAAATCTCAAGTTTAGGGCAAAGACTGGGTGGGACCAGGCCCCCCAGGAGCAGCAAATACCAGGAGAGAAAGAATGCACCATGCTCAAGCACTCCCTCTGCTCAAGACCCCATCCCATACCACAGAGAAAGGAGGAAGTAAGAGAGCCCCAGGCATCCACCTGCCCACCCAGCCCAACCTCCTGAGAGGACAGAGATAGCAGAGGATCACCCCTCCATGGTCTAAGCAACACCATTGTAAAAAGCATGTGAGATTGGGGTCTCAGGACAAACAACGATGTTTGTTATTGATCCCAAATTACATGTGTAGGACATATCTTCCCAGTGATGGCACAGTTGATGTCCTGTATAAACTGCATGATCTTGTATTAGCCTGGGTAACTGCGTGTAAGACAAATATATTTCAGTATGAAGGACAGACGAATTTTAATGTGTATGAATGTGAACTTACTTACCATCCAGTAAAGTTTCACAACATACTTTCCATAGTTATTGAATAAAGGCATGTGACCTTTCACAGCCTTGCACAGAGAGTAGATGTGTTCCCAGGGCTTCCAGCTGAGAGGAGGAGGTTCCCCTGCATTCCCTTTAAAGTAATTGTTCAAAGTAGCTCCATTGAATATCTTCCACACTGCATAGATTTCACTGATAATCCATCTCATCAGCTAGAGACAAAAGCCATTAGTGTTAATCAGTTGCTCTTCCATTGTTGGTACTATAATTTAGGCGGGAAACCCGTCGAAAACCTACTTCCAATCTACGTTTTCATATTAAATTCTACATGTAATGTACTCCACATTTTGATTTCTGACCTTATAGAATAAAGTCATAGTTCTTGTCTTTGTTGTCAGGAAATATAGTCACAATACAGGCTAAAAAGAATTAACATTAAATACTCAGCTAAGAGCTGTTTCCAGAGTAAACGGTCAGTGATTTGACATTGACCTCCATTTGACACTGACCTTCATTTGACATTGGCCTTTATTTCAGCTGTGTGTGTGTGTGTGTGTGTGTGTGTGTGTGTGTGTGTGACACAGAAAGAGAGAGAGAGAGAATGAATGCTTCTGAGAGCTGGGGTGATTTTATTTGGGAATTAACTTTTTATAAATTATTAAGCTACCCCTCTGTAAAGGTTGAGAAGTTTGAGAAGAAAATGATCTCTTTTATGTCAATAGGATCAGCTAGACGAGGAATGAGACATGAGAAAGAATTAAAATTGTGCACACGTTTAAATATCCTTTAAGTCTCATATTTCATATGCCAATCTGTAGGTGCAGAAGTACTTTAAGTAAAATTCCCACTTGCAGAGTTTTCAACAGGCTGCAAGGCACAGTGGGGAGTTAAGCTTCAGAGCCAAAACAGACCAGGATTTGAATCTTCCTTCAGATCCTTCTGCTCTGGGGCATGTCATTTCACCATCTCTAAATTGCAGTTTATGTAATGCAGTCTGTAAAATGCAGATTATGCTATCTATTTTCCAGCATTTTATAGGGAATAGAAACAATGTATAAAAAATCTCTGGGTCAAGTGGGTTTTAAGTAAAGACATTACCCTTAGTATTACCGGATTTTCTGAAATAATCATCTCGTATTTCACTGCCTGGTTTATAAGAAGATTAAATACTTGAGACTAACCTTATAAGATTTATGTTTTCCTTAATTTACATTATCTAGGACATTTCTTCAGGTTTAGTTTAGTTGAAAAAGAAAGGTAAATCAAGTATCTTCCTGTATGTGTATCTGGGAATTTTGCTATAGAATATTTTATACTTCCTTAAAAAATGAAAAGTTGAAGTCTGTGCATGCTTTGGATCATAAAATAAGCATATTTTAGACTAAAATATAAAGTATAAAACAGTTCAGAGATAACATTATACTAATCAGTACATCCTGGTTGAAGAAAGAAATGTTTTGACTTTAATATTGGTCAGAATCAATAATGACTATTAATTCTGACTGGGTCAGAATTTTTTTCTGGGAGAAAATAATTTTTTAAAAATGCCCTGCTTCTGATATAACCGCCTTAGGGGAGTGGAACAGGTCTACTTCTGATGGAGAAAATCCAGGGTAGAAATTTCGGTGGAGGTGTTTAGGTGAGATTTTCCCTGCATTAGCATGTCAAACATCAGGACACCCTGCACTTGAGCATCATGCAGAGCAAGTTCCAAGCAACTTCATGTCAATTGCTAGGCACGTGCATCAAGAGGAGAAATACCCAGATCGGTGAGATCCCAGCTACTCTGGGTCTAAGGGCAGGAGAATAGGGGCACGGCAATGCTAACGGCTAACATTTTCCTACCATTTGCTCATTAAACTCAACTGAAGAGGCTTCTCTTCCTCTTTGAATGTCTGGCTTATAAAATACTGAGTTATACCAAAACTTAGAGGTGAGCAAGGGAGAACTGAAATTGACGGTCTGGGAACTGTTTTAAGCAGGTCTGGAAGGTATTCTGCAATCAGGCTTCAGTTAAAACTTCCCTACATACCTCACTGCAGAGTAAATGTTCATTTGCTGAAAACAAGTCAAACAGGATTTCATTTTTCACAACTACTGGAGCCTGAAATTAAAAATATATGTAAAAAGAGATATTAGTCCTTAGGAAAAATAAAGGAAATGTAGCTGAATGGAAATATAGTTTCGTTTGATATAAACAAGTCAAACCTGATCTCATTTCTCACAACCAGAGGAATTAAAAGAAAAAATAAATAAATAAAGCTCATTATTCCATAAGATAACCCTGTTAGAGCTACGGGTGACATTCACTTAAAATGTAATGCCTATCAAACACAGTATTTTCATATACAAATGAAATGTTGTAAGATATAATATATGCGGATGATCTCAGCATGCATACACACACAATCTGAGAGTTTAAAAAATGACTTGAAATTTAAATTAATCTTTCAAGTTAAACCTGAAGCTTAGTTAACACATGCTAGCAGGAAAAATATCTTCATCCCTTTGATAAAAAATATTAGGTATGACAGCTTTTTAAAATCTTGCCCAATTTCAAATCCTCTTATCTCTTAAAAAAATCATCTGATGGTCATTATTTAATTGGCATATATCTAAAGATGCTTTTATATATTTAGACCACTAAGGAATAAACATAATAAGGGAAAATATGATTTATAAGTTTTTAAAAATTTGTTACAATTCATATCGAGCTTATATACTTAACATATCAAATTAACATAAATGCGGTTTTCATTAATAAAATAGATTTTCATGGAAACTAATGCCTTCAACTATTCTCAATCACATGTATAACTAGCATCTTGAAATCTCAATAAAATATTTCTTTATGTCTGAGAAAAATTAACTCCAAGCTACCCTGAAGACCTGAATTGACTCTTAGTTTATAATTTATGATCATAATAAGGTACATATATGTATTATATAAAATATTTTATACAAAAACGTATATTTTAAATTCTGGTTTGGCTAATTGCACTTCTAAAATGCCCATACTCAGGGCACCTGAGTGGCTCAGTCGTTAAGCATCTGCCTTTGGCTCGGGCATGATCCCGGGGTCCTCGGATTGAGCCCAGCATCGGGCTCCCTGCTCCGCGGGAAGCCTTTTTCTCCCTCTCCCACTCCCCTTGCTTGCATTCTGTCTCTCACTGTGTCCCTCTCTGTCATATAAATAAAATCTTTAAAAACTAAAAAAATAAAATGCCCATACTCTTCAGCAAGTACCAACGAACATTAAAATTGATTATGGATTAAATAAATACTGAATAACTAAAATTTGAGGAGCGAAATTTAATATTTGCCTGCCAACAAATATAAAATAAAAACTGATGGTGTGTAAAAGACAGCAAATATTAAGAAAGAAGTCTCTACGGAGGTCTCTATTCCCTATACCTGTACTTGAGACAGAATACATCTCCGGACATCTTACATCTATTCAATATAATCATCACTCAAGGACCTGAACCATCAATACCTGATTCTCAGAAATAAACAAATCTGATCATTCCCTCAGTGGTCAGCGTTTATTAACCTCCTCAGTTGTATAATCCATGTTGATTCTGATATCTTAAGTCCAGGCTTTTAAGTTTTTTCATAATTTAGCTTCTCTCTGACTTAAATCATGTCCTCTGACTTCACCTTTGGCTTAGAGTAAAATAGAGTAAATCTCACACAGAAAGGTCATTATTGTTTTGCTAAATTTTTGTCTAAGCTTTCTATATGCCCACATTTAATGAGCTTCAACGTAAAATGTATTTACCACCGTGGATCTAGACATTAAAACTTGAAAAACATTATTCTAAGACTATCCTAGTTAGCTAGACTTTCAGCTGTGGCTGTTCTGGTCCATACTTCAGGGGGAGTCCGTGCACAAGATAAAAAGTCAGCACAGAACAGAGGTGTTGAAATGGGCGGCAACATTACGATAAAGGTAGGGAGAAGTGTCATCATCATCAACAATGGATGAATTTGGGGCGCCTCGGTGGCTCAGTCATTAAATGTCTGCCTTCGGCTCAGGTCATGAACCCAGGGTCCTGGGATCGAGCCCCGCATCGGGCTCCCTGCTCAGTGGGGAGGCCTGCTTCTCCCTCTCCCACTCCCCCTGCTTGTGTTCCCTCTCTCACTGTGTCTCTCTCTGTCAAATAAATAAAAAATAAAATCTTAAAAAAAAAAAACAATGGATGAATTTACTTATAATATAAGCATTATCTCTCAGAATGTTATGTTAAAAAACAGGTGGTGTAAAAAGAAAGGTATGTTAAAAAGAAAAAGGTGGTGTAAAACTTTCCTACTTATTCACATTTGAAACGCTCTCACTTCAGGGACTTAATATCCTTTATTTGCATGGAACGTAAACTCTGCACTGCCATTGCACAGAGCCTGAATATTATTACTAGTACGCTATTATTAAGTGCACTATATTAACACCAAAGAATTTATATTCTTCATGCCAATATTATCTAACATTATAAGTAATTTAAAGACATGTTCATATACATCTGATTTATTTAAAATATCTTACAAGTAGGCATTCAATAAATATTCTGTTGAAATATACCTTATTTTTTCATTTTACTAAATATCTTTGAATTTAGGATTATCTTTCTCAGCTAGTAACGGTAATTGGAAGTATGGTGGATAAATTGTATTTTCTTGCAATAGTAGCAGTGCTTATAAAGGTTAAAAATTTTAGGAATAAAATCACTTTGTGTGAAACTGAGATTCAATGGATTCTATAATAAACGGAAGAATCAGCTCCTTTACAACCATTTGATTAACACTAAATAATTATTGTAGCCTACTGGTTTTCCATGCATTAAATGAAAATGATAGGAGATTCATAAAGGAAAAAAAGGAATTGGTGATAATTAGGCCCTTGGAAACAGCAAATATATTCAAACCAACATGGCTGTTAAGAAGACAGACCAGTGGATCTAAAGTTTTCATGTACATAGTGCTATTTAAAAGGATGTTCTCTGGTGATGTCCCAGCCAATGTGATTCAAGTTGCTGAGCATCGAGTCCAGAAATGAAGATGGCCCTTGGAAAATGCTTCAGGAATACCTGGAATGCAGAGAGCCAAGTGCAAATCTCCTGGGCTAGAAACTAATGCTAATAAACACTATAGTAAACAGACCTTCGGGCCACATAAGTTCCTGCTAAGCAGCAGTAAAGGGAAATTCTGTCAGTCAGAAATTAAAGAATAACTTCCCACACATTTTAGGCTCTCCTTTGATATCATGGAGAAAGGAAGAAAACTCAAGACTCTAAACAAAATTTCAATATTCTCTTGGGAGCCAGTACAAGTGATATTAAACTATGCTGATAAACATTTATTTCTATTAAATGCCAAAAAGTAATTCCTTTTTCTTACTGAATACCACGGGAAAAATTTACCCTACGTTGTTTTAAAAATGAGAATTTTCATAACTAGGATATTATAACCTACAGCTAACATGTATTTTGTTCGATAGTGAAAATATTTCTTACCCGATTAATTAAAAAATCCTGTGGACGTTTCCAGGAATAAATTTTCAACGATGGTGGTAATTCAATCTTTCCTTCAGGGTCTTCAAAAAAATGCTATATAAAAAATATATTGAGTTTTTTTTCTCCATACGGTTCTAAAACAATGAAACAACTCAGTCCTAATAGAAATTAGTAAGTGCATAGATTGGATCAATAAATACACATTTATAGAGCAATTTGTGTAATTGCTCTCAGAGCTAGTTCATGGAGTATTTGGTGAATAGTGAAGTTAATAATACTGTATTTAATGAACGAAACCTCGATTGTTGAGTAACATTTTGTTGCAGAGGAAGCAGTCCAAACGAGCATGAGCTGCTTTGTAATGTGCGGTAGGTATGGTAGGAAAACAATTTGAATGGGCCAGATATGGACATATTTTCCACTGAAAATAATGGGTTTTTTTTTTAACTTGAGTAGAGAAGATTAAAAAATCATAAATACAATCGTATGCCAATGAAATTTGTACCTTGGATCTGACTTTCATTTATTAATTTTTAAAATTAAACATGTTATTTTGAGATCATTATAGATACACACCTCATGCTGTGAAATAATAAAGAGAGTTCCTGTGTTCTCTTCACTCAGTTTCTTCAGTGGTAAAATCTTCTAAAACCACAGCGCAATTTCACAACCAGGATACTGACATTGACACAGGCATGATAAAGAATAGTTCCAGCAGCACAAGGATCCTTCCTAGGACCTTTTATGGCCATGCCCACCCTCCAACCTCCTTACCACCTGTTTAATCCCTACCACCTGGCAATCATTAATCTAGTCTCTTTTTGTCATTTCAATAATATTATATGAGGGGCACCTGGGTGGCTCAGTTGGTTAAGCCTCTGACTCTTGGTTTCAGCTCAGGTCATGATCTTGGGGTAGTGAAATCCAGCCCTGCTTTGGGCTCTGCGCTCAGCGGGGAGTCTGCTTGAGATTCTCACTCACTCTCCCTCTGCCCCTTCCTCTGCTTTCACATGCATGTTCTCTCTCTCAAATAAATAAATAAATAAATCTTCAAAAAAAATAATGTTGTATGAATGGAATCATAGAGCATGTAACCTTGTGGATTTTTTTTTCCCCCTCTCTGCCTAATTCCCTAGATATTCAATTTATTCAAGCTGTTGCATGTATCAAAAGTTTGTTCTTGTTTATTGCTGAGTAACATTTCACGATATGGATATTTGTTTGTTTACCATCTGTCCATTGAAGGACATTTGGGCTGTTTCCTATTTAGGGCTATTACTTATAAAGCTACTATAAATTTTTGCATACAGCTTACAAGTTTTTATATGAACATAAGTTTCTATTTCTCTGAGATAAATGCCCAAGAATGTAATTAATTTATTAATTTTTGAGCCCTTAGTATGGGTCAGTTAGTGAGCTCTGGAAAAAGAATGATATCCAAATGTCTATTCTCAAAGACTAGCAATATAGTAAATTAGACTTCAAGTAGCTACTATGTAAAACTTCTCACAGTTCCTAAGGTAGTTAGGTTGTGGGGGTGGTCCTTACAGAAAATGAAAAGTGCTGGGAGTACAAAACAATGCTGTAGGAATAGAAAGTGCTGGGAGTACAAAAACAATGCTGTAGGAATAGAAACTATCTGTATTGAGAAAAAGATTTTCACCTGAGTTAATAGTGACAGGGTCAAGTAAATACCATTTTGTGATTTTTATGGTAATCATATTTTTATCCGAATGTTAGTGTGACCTGAGAAATGGGTTATATTTGAGGGTACTGTCTGAGCTTTACACAAAGTGTCTATGTGTATCTGAAGCATATTTAAGATACTGGAAAACTTTGAATGAAGACAAAGGCAATCCCAACATCTAGTCAAAATGATCAAAGAATGAGTCTCTGAACAATAGACTGAAGTTTCCAAGAGCCATGCTAGACTTCTGGGGTTGCCTCATGTCGGTTTTTTTTTTTTTTCCCCTTACAAATATTAATTCAGTTATTTTAAGGTCCCTTATCTGACAATTCCAAAATCAGAGTCACCTGTGGATCTATTTCTATTATTTAATTTTTCCTCTTGTTTTTCAGCCACTTAGTCTTTTTCTTTTCAGGTGTGGTAAATTTTGATTGTATGATATATGTTGCATATAAAAATGTACACGAGTGCTAGGTAATGATCTTTTCCTCCAGAGAGGAGGATTTCATTCCTTTCTGGCAGGCAAAGTACAAAATGAACTTGACCCTGTCAACACTGGGTCTCAGGATTTGGTAGGATTGGTGTAGGTTTGGTTTTCCCTTACGCAGTACAGCCATGTTGGGGTACAAACTGAAAGGATGGAGTTTCTGAGTTCTTTCACCTTGCTATACCCTAAATTCTGATCTCTTGTCATAGCATCATGAAATATTTTCTCAGTTATTTAGCTTCCAATCTGTTGCTTTCCACTCATTTGCTCATTTGCTTCTATTATAAAATTTAAGACTAAGATGAACTCTCATCACACTCAAGCAGACTTACAAATAGAGGGCTTTTCCCTGTTTTGTCCTTTTCTTTTCCACCTTTGCCTGCATCCCACTTCTCTGCGTTTATGTCCGCCTCGCTCCATTCTGGCCAGATTGGGAATTTCCCCTTCTTCTGCTCCACGGAACTAGGTTGCACATTACTGCCAAAGTAGTACTGCCTAGAGACAGAGCAGGGAGGTGGGTTAGTTGTAAGTCAAATCTCTGAGGTAAAATATTAGATTCATTGCATGGTATAAATTTAATGATCTTGTCAGCAGTCACGTTAAAGGCATTTTTCGATAGTCTTACCGGTAGCCAGACAGCTTCCACAGGTTAGAGTTCAAAAAACTAAAATACCCAAAGAGATTATTCCATAAATTTTGAGCCTTAGGCCCTACTTACTAATGCAGGACATTCATCACAAACACATAAAATGCCATGAAGGGGAATATTTATATACAATTCACACTTAAAATCCTTTACACGTATAATATTAATGGCTTTTTGAAGATCAGTACAAATCTAATTTTGACTTTTCCCAGTATAAGAGTGCTATGTGATCATTATTTTAAAATAAATTTTTTTTAAATTACATAAGTAGGAGAGACATGCCCGCTCTATTAACATCGTTAACGACTGTCCATTCTGTAAGACTAAATGCAAGGATATACGTTTCTTCTTCAAAAATAACGTCATTCAGCACATTACAGACTGTTTCTTTCCATTTATCAGTATACTGCAAATAGTTCCTATGTCAATGAGAATTTATCTAAATACAAATTTAATGATTCCATACTGTTCCATTGTATAAATACACTTCCTTTTGTTTAATTTTCTATATTTAAAAATTTGAAGGTTTTGATTTAAAAATTTTTTCACTATTATATATATTTTTAAGACTTTATTTATTTATTTGACACAGAGAAAGAGAGAGAGCACTAGCAGGGGGAGAGGCAGAGGGAGAGGGAGAAGCAGATTCCCCACCTGAGCAGGAAGCCCAACATGGGGCTCAATCCCAGGACCCCAGGATCATGACCTGAGCTGAAGGCACACTATTAACCAACTGAGCCACCAGGCGCCCCTTTTTCACTATTATAAACAAGACTTTGGTAGCTTTCCTTATTGACAAATCTTTGCATACACTATTAATTCTTTCCTTAGGATAGGTTTTAATAAGAGTACTTACAGTACCCAAATATATGCGTATTTAAAATTTGTGATATATTTTCACTAATTATCTACAGAGAAGTTGGACTTGTTTTCTACACTCATTATTAACATATTACAATTTCATATCTCTAAACCTTGACTTTTACCTTTTCTTTATTATTATGTTTTAAAGTCTAATTTTTTAAAATTTATTTATTTATTTGAGAGAGAGCACACGCGTGCGCATGAGCCCATGCGCACCAGTGTCTTGTTTAATTTTTCAAGTTTTAACTATGAATGACTGGACCCCTGCTCTAGACCCTGGGATAAGCAGTGAACAAACCAGACTAAGATCTCTACCCTTATAGAGTTCATATTCTAGTGGTAGGAGATATAAATCACAGCATAAATTAAGTAAAATATATAGTGCATTAGAAAGTGAAAAATGCTAGGAGGAAATATAAAATAGGAAGGGGGAACTGAAGTGTTAAGGTACACAATTTTTAATATAGTGGTTAAGGAAAGCACTCCATAATAGGGTAATAGTTAAGTCAATAGTGAAAGAACATAAAGGATCGAGCTATGTGGATCTGTGGAAAGACTGTTCTGGAAACAGGAAACGGCAAGTACAAACAGAAAGGCAGAGTTTCCAGATGTAGAGAGCATCCTGGCTTATTTGAAGAATAAAGATATCAGTGAGGCTGAGGGAAAGTAAAAGGAGATAATTGCAGAGAGGTAATAGGAGATGCAGAGATTATAAAGGTGATCTAAGCCAAAGGAAGGACATTGGTTTCCCTAGGTGAGAAGGGAAGCCACAGGAGAGTTTTGAGCAGGAAAGTCTGTAATCATTCATTCTTGCTGCTATGTTGAGAAAAGGCCAAAGGAAACAAGAGAGAGAATTCAGAAGACGCTGAAATAACAGGTAAAAGCTAGTGGTGATTTGGACCAGGTTGCTAAGAGTAGAGGCAGCAAGAGAGAGTCCCCTGTTTTTAAGAGAAAGCCAATAGATTGAATTGATGTTTCCTGTAAGACAGAAGACAGTGGGATTGGGCAAAACTGAGGTAAGAAGTAAAGCAGCGTTTCACTTCCAAATGAACTGTGTTTTAAATGTTTATCACATGTTTACGGAGATGTTGAATAGTTCAGCATAGGATTCTGAGGCTTTGGGAAAAAGAATTAGTCTAAAAGTGAAAATTTGAGTCATCAGCATTTAGATGATATTAAAGTCTTAAGACTGGATTAAATCACCAAGAAAATGACCATACCTAAGGAATAGACACTTGCAGGAAGGCTATTCAAGATACCTAACAACTGGTAAGGAAGGAGCATTGACCAATCCTCAAAGACCTCTAGTTATGCGAGACATTATTTACTTTGAGTAGTGGGATCAGGGATATGAGGTCCTCAGGGTAGGTCAGGGGCTCAGGGCAGGAGGCAGAAATGTCTGGGGCTCAAGGTTATTGGTAAGGTTATTGTTAAGGCTACTCAACAATCAACATTAAAATATTTCAATATTCTAACCATCAGTACAGCTGTATAGCTGCCCTGATACTCCATGTGAAAAGTCAGAAAGAGTAGGAAGAAAACTGAGAAAAGCAGTCTGTGAGTGTGGTGGACAGGATAATGCATCTTCTCCCGCCACCCCCCACCTCTGCCAATATATCCACACCCTAATCTCAGAACTGGGGGATATGTTACCTTCCATGGCAAGCGAGGGTTTGTAGACAACTTTAAGTATTTGAGATGGGAGCTTATCCTGGATTATCTGCATGGGTTCAATGCAGTCATAAGTGTTCTCAAAAGTAGAAGAAGGAGACAGAAGTCATCAGAGGGAGATTTGACTCCAGAAGATTGAATAGAAAAATGCAAAACTGCTGGTTCTGAAGACAGAAGGAGGAGGCCACATGCCAAAGAGACTGAGCAGCTTCTCGAAGCTGAACAAGGCAAGGAAATGGATTCTCTCCGTGAGCCTCTAGAGAGGAACGCAGCCCTGCTGGTACCTTCGTGTTAGCTCAGTGAGACCCATTTTGGACTTTGGACCTCGAGAATTGCACAATAACAGTTTTGTACTGTTTAAGCCACTAAGTTTGTGGTATTTTATGATAGCAGTGTTAGGAAACAGTGACAGGAATAAAACAGTAGAGGGTTACGCCTTGGAAGTCAAGTAAAACATTTTTTTAAGTAAGAGAATGCACAGCAGATCCAAATGCTGCTAATAGATCAACAGAATGAAATAGGAACAAATAAATGTTGAATTTAGCAACAAGAAGGTGAAAGGTCTCTCTCAAATTTCACCTTCTGGGCTGGGGGTGGAGGGACTCTCTCGAACACCCTATCTAGTATGGCTACCTCTCTGCATCCTTTTATACTGCTTCATTTTTAAAGCACTTGGCAGTTCTCTCACTAATCCTTCAGTGCTTGTGTGTTTCCACAGGTAGGCTTTGTAAATTTCACAGGCGTAGGATCAGTGGGTTTTTTGTTCACTCCGCCTATCTCCAGCAATTGAAACAGTGCCAGGATAACATAGGAAATCGGTCTCCTGTCTCTCTGTCATCTATTTACATGAAATGAAAAAATGAATGTCTTTACGTACTATTTCTATCATTTCTAATTAGAACTGTTTCAAGGTTTTGGGGCACCTGGGTGGCTCAGTCGTTAAGTGTCTGCCTTCGGCTCAGGTCATGACCCAGGGTCCTGGGATCGAGCCCCACATCGGGCTCCCTCCTCAGCCAGGAGCCTGCTTCTCCCTCTCCCACTCCCCCTGCTTGTGTTCCCTCTCTAGCTGTCTCTCTCAATGTCAAATAAATAAATAAAATCTTTAAAAATAAATAAAAATAAATAAAACCCTTTTGTTAAAAAAAAAAAAGTTTCAAGGTTTTACGTATAGGTAGAGATAGATCAGATGGCTCACCAGTCCTGTTTCTCATTTCCTACATTTCCCAATCCTTTGCAATTTGGCTGGTACTTTGTGGTGGTGTTTTGGACAATAGTATGTATGGGAATGTGTTGTGTCCTACCTCTAAGCTCATAAAACATCCTATGAGATACTTGTCAGCATGCTCAATCCTTCAGAGAAGATCTTAGGAAATGCTAATTGATGTGGTTTGGGAATATAGCTGAGGTTTGGTGAGGTGAGGTCCAGAGCTGATGACCAAGAAAGAATTCTTGAGACGTCTTTGGTGCAAAATGGTGGTTTATTAAAGCCCGGGGACAGGACCCGTGGGCAGAAAGAGCTGCCACAGCAGGGTTGTGAGGGATGGCTGATTGTATACTATGGGGTTGGGGAAGGGAAAAGAAGGGGACGTTTCAAAAGGATTTTCATATGTTAAAGAAGACTCACAGGATACCTCAGTCCTTGTCATTGTCAAGTTAGGGTTGTTTTTTCCTCTAGCAAGGCATTAACATGAAGATAGTTGGGAGCTTTCTGGAGGAACATAACACTGCCCACTTCAAGTATCTGTCAATGGGCTGCAGGTTATAAGGACATTTAATTGTATCTGCACTTCCTTCTGGAAGCTAGGTTATTGATAGAAATGCTTTGTTCTTATAGATTGCTAAGACATTTGTAAACTGAGGGAGACTCAGGAGACTCAGCCTTGCAGGATTGTGATCTCTGTTTTTCCTTTCCTTAGCTTCGGGGCAGCCAGGAGTGCCTAAGGAATGTCACATATATCCCATCTGGGGAAGGGGGTGTTGTGGGGTGTCAGCTTCTGCTTTGTCCTCAAATTGCCTTCTGTTCCCTCATCAGTAATGCCACAAGATGGAAGGAGCCAAAAATCCTTATTTAGCACATGCAAAGCCACTACTAAACTCCCGATCAAACTCTAGTATAAATGAGAGATATCCTTTGTTGTGTGATTTGGGGGTTGTGTGATCTTGTAGCCAGCACTGATTACTTCCTACTTGCTTTTTTGATAGTCTAGCTAGCACTGGTTGTTAACATTGACAAATATAAAGGTTATAATTCTTTTTTTAGGGTTTGGATTTCTTCTTTTATATCTTTAATCATTATAAACATACACATGGTAAATTACTTATAGATTATTTTTCTACTGTCTTAAATCTTTGATACTTGATTCTTTTTTGTTGTTTTGATTTCTGCCTTTTTAAAAATATATTCTCACGTTTTAGGACACTTTTATTATGAGCCTATCCTTATCAGGGTTTTCTTTTCCACAGATCCCCCTTTCCCCAAGGCAATCGGTATTGAAAGAATGGTTTTTCAATGTTAATATGGAATTTTCTTTCTTTCAGAGATCCCAAATAAAGAAGCCATCCAGGAACCCATAGGTACTTTAAAATCAGATCTCAAACCTACTAAGTCTCAATCCCAAGGTTTCCATTTCTCAAGGAAGTTTTTTATTTTTCAGCGGGACACTAAGTGTAGAAAATCTAACTTTCTTATAATCTAAAATTATAAAGCAGGTTTTCTTATTCACCTTTTTAAAAAGAATTAGGGGCGCCTGGGTGGCTCAGTTGGTTAGGCGACTGCCTTCGGCTCAGGTCATGATCCTGGAGTCCCTGGATCGAGTCCCGCATCGGGCTCCCTGCGGAGCAGGAGTCTGCTTCTCGCTCTGACCCTCTCCCCTCTCATGTGCTCTCTCTCTCATTCTCTCTCTCTCAAATAAATAAATAAAATCTTTAAAAAAAATAAATAAAAATAAAAAGAATTAAACTTTTGGAAAGTCATGCCTTTATCCAAGGTTGGAACACTCCCTTTCCTCATTTGTCCTATATATATTAAAACAAAAAACTCTGCTTTCGTAAGATGGCTAAGCCTTCCCTAGGGAAGCTACAGCCTTAGTTTAGAGTTAAAACATTCTGACTTTCAGTTCCCTCCTCGTTTCCGGATCCTGAAGATTTTTATTTCTTTAGGTAGGCACTTGTAGGTATTATTCTTTTTATCTTAATCCACTATCTTGCTGGAAAAGAAAGTCTAAGAATATATCCATCGTAAAGGAGTATTTCTAAGCAGCATGTAAGAAAAGATGACAGAAAGGTGACTAGAATAGTTTTCAGAAGAAAGGGAATTTTTCATAATATTAATAGAAAAATCAAGGTATAAAATAGCCCATTACCATACCTCTGTTTTATTGGGGGTTGGTACAACTGTAGAGATAAAAAGAAATTCATGACTTTGTATCCATCAAAATCATGATAAAATTTAACTCATTCGGGAAGCTCAGTCTCTTAAAAGCTGTTTTTCTAACGGGAAGATTTAATTTCTTTTTTTTTTCTTTTTTTTTTTTTTTAAGATTTTATTTATTTGCGAGAGAGAGAATGAGAGAGAGAGAGCACATGAGAGGGGGGAGGGTCAGAGGCAGAAGCAGGCTCCCTGCGAGCAGGGAGCCCGATGCGGGACTCGATCCAGGGACTCCAGGATCATGACCTGAGCCGAAGGCAGCCGCCTAACCAACTGAGCCACCCAGGCACCCGGAAAGATCTAATTTCTTTAAAAAAAATAAAGGCTCTGCTAAGATTATGTTTTGCTCTCCTTTTCATTCTGTCAAGCCTAAGTAAATATTCTGGCTCCTTCCCTAAAGCTATTAAGCTTTATCACTAATTGACCTACCTTCCTTGTAACATGTCAAATTTGATTCTATCTATATTGAAGATCACTTAAAAAAGACTCTCATTTGAGGTATCTTATATCAGCCCAATAGCTCACCTATATGTTACACACACAATATAAACATAGTCAAATATAGCCCAATGTCAAATACACTGTAGACGTCACGCACGAATATGTTGCTTTTGAAACGGTCAGCACAGAATGCCTTTGACGCTCGCTGCCAGAACGTGCCTACAGCTATAGTATAGCGGAGACCCGTAACCACTCCAAGCACATTATTCCTGGTTTCATCAATTCTGAGAACAAGCTAATCTTTAAACACAGAAGTAGCTCAGGACTTCTGAAGATTTAGGAACCGGTAATACTGGGAAATAAATGTTGCCAAATTCTAGAAAACTCATATGTGCAAAGAAATCAAACCTACACACTAAAATATCAGGGGGGTACCCAGACTTATGTTATTCACATAGCAATATACCCAAGTACTAGCTAATGATTCAATCCATTAACATTACAAGTTGTATAAAAGATTTGAAAGATAACTATATCCTCAAAAATATATGGCTAAACACTCCCTTCTACACAGTGAGTCTAAATATGCTATTGAGATAGAGGAAGTCTCACTGACATTTTTAGGAGAGGCTAGAAATCTGTAGACAAACACATTTATGGAAATTTATTATTTTAAAAAAACTTCTCGTCAATGAGGAATGTTTATCACATAAAGCCTGTACATTCAAAATGCCAAATGATATTTTAAAGGAAAATGATGCTTGGAGGGAGAAAAAAAATTCCACAGAACCAGACAACAGGCTGATTTCCAGAGCGGATATATAAAATGTAAAGGTACTCCTGGGGAAAAGAGAAGCAACGGCAGAAAGGAAGCAAACTTATAACACCAGGTCAAGTTGGACAGAATAGTCTGACATGAAAATGATATATTAAGTAAGCAACAGATACAAAAGTGTTAAGATGATTATATATAATATATAATATATGTAATTAATAGATATATTAATTATATATATATAGTTGTGATTGAAATGAATCGATCATGATTAAAAGCCATTGAAAAATGTGAATGAGTGTTTGCAGAGGCAGGAAGTGGGCAAAATGGGTGAAGGTGGTCAAAAGGTATAAACTTCCAGTTATAAAATAACTAAGTCATGAGGATGCAATGTACAGCATGACGACTATCGTTAATAATACTGTATCACATATTTGAAAGTTGCTAAGAGAGCAGATCTTAAAAATTCTCATTATAAGAAAAAAATTTTGTAACTATGTATGGTGATGGATGTTAACCAGACTTAACCGTGGTGATCATTTCTGTGGTGATACAAATATCAAATCAGTGTGCTGTACACCTGAGCTAATATAACACTATATGTAAATTATATCTCAGTTAAAAAAAGAAGTCAATGTACTAATTACAGAAAGAACCTCGAGGGGAGCATAGGGAGTTGAGATAGTATAATCTACAAGTAGGTACTGGAATTAGATTTGAGCAGTGGTAGTCCAAGCTTAAAAATCTGTAAGTCCGTTTTGGAAAAGAAGCTAAGTTTACCCTGTAAATGTCAAGAGACCAGAAACAGGCTTCATAAATGAGAAAGTGGCCAGAGTTACTCATGAGCTCCTAGCTTTGAACTAAGGCTCTCCCTATAGTTCATGGCCTAGCAGACAATGTGCCACTTCCCTGTGATTCTATGAGGAAATAGGCTGGCTAAGAGGGAAAAAATGGGAACGCGGGCGGCCTCTACCACAATGGGTGTGGTATCAGGAATAGCACTTCCCACATAGGGGAAAAGCCTTCAACCTCCCAATGCTAAAACGTGGGTGGGGGGCAGGGTAATACAAAAACACACTTACTAATCAGAAAAGATTCTGTTTTTATATTGGAACGGTGTGCCGGAGAAGCTGGCACGTTGGTCCCTCAATCATTTAGTAACTGATTTGTGGATAGGTCCCAGGGTTTTCAGAGAGGTCAGACAGAGTTCAAAAGGAGAAAGATGGTCCTCAGAAACCTCAAAACAGCAGCTATTTGCCAACTGACAAGGAAGGCTTTCAATATTGTAACAACCGTCCTGTCCTTTTCAGTGGTGTATCACAACTGATGTCACAATGGGTAGGGAGTGACTCATTCTGGAAAACCATCCAAACCACATGGCAAAGAACAGTATACGTGAGTTTAAAATATCTACAAAATATGAACCAAAAAACTAACGTTAAAAAGGAAAAAAACAAATTTAAAATTACAAAGGACAGTCAGTAAATAAATTTAAAAAAGAAAAGAAAAGAATGCAGCAAACTTAAAAGGTTTTTAAATGTTTAGAAATACTGAAAAGATAAAGGAGGGAAAGTTCCGCCTTGCAACAAGTACGGAAAGATATTAAGCAAACAGGGCGCCTGGGTGGTTCAGTTGGTTAAGCGACTGCCTTCGGCTCAGGTCATGATCCTGGAGTCCCCAGGATCGAGTCCCGCATCAGGCTCCCTGCTCAGCGGGGAGTCTGCTTCTCCCTCTGACCCTCCCCCCTCTCATGCTCTATCTCATTCTCTCTCTCAAATAAATAAATAAAATCTTTTAAAAAAAAGATATTAAGCAAACAAACAAAGACAAGATCAATAGGAACAAAGAGATATTGATTGGAAAATTTTAGCAATGACAACTTCAGCTAATGAAAGAATAGACTAAATAAAGCCAAAGAAAGGAGAGGACTAGTGATTTAGAAGGTAGAATTTTTATTTTTTTTAAATTTTTCTTAAAGATTTTCATTTATTTATTGAGAGAGAGAGAATGATAGAGAGAGAGCATGAGAGGGAGGAGGGTCAGAGGGAGAAGCAGACTCCCTGCTGAGCAGGGACCCTGACGCGGGACTTGATCCCAGGACTCCAGGATCATGACCTGAGCTGAAGGCAGTCGCTTAACCAACTGAGCCACCCAGGCGCCCCAAGAAGGTAGAATTTTTAAAATCAAGTGTTGGAAACAGACTCTTAACTACAGAGAGCGAAGTGATGGTTACCAAAGGGGAGGTAGGTGGGTAGGGGGATGGGCTAAATAGGTGATGGGGTTGAAGGAGTGCACTTGTGATGAGCACAGGGTGCTGTACAGAAGTCTGGAATCACTATACTGTACATCTGAAACTAATATTACACTGTATGTTAATTGAATGGGATTCAAATAAAAGCTTAAAAAAATAAAGTATTTGTATAGATAAAGAGATAGAAAATGGGAACTAAGCAAATGGATAGATTGAAAAACTCCAGTGTATGCCTAAAAGAAGGCCCAGACAGATAATACAGTTAAAATGGGGGTGGGGAGAAATATCTGGAAATATAACTGCTGAAAAATGTTCAGAATTGATGGAAGATATGTCTTCAGAGGGAAGAAAGTACATCAAGCAATAGCAAAGGATAAATGGGAGGTCAGGGGGTGGAAATCTGCGTCTAGATATATCAACTAAAACTGCAGAAAATTATGAAAATTAAAATCTATACACTGAAAGAAATGACAAATTACTTAAATATAAAAACAACCAAATTGACAGCAATTACAGTCACGGTAAAGGAAGGAAGTGATACCATCAAAGCTGAGGTAAAATAACTGTTGATCTTGAAATTAAGATCCAATTAAACTCTTATTTAAAAGTGAGGTAGACGGGGCGCCTGGGTGGCTCAGTCGTTCAGCGTCTGCCTTCGGCTCAGGTCATGATCCCGGGGTCCTGGGATTGAGCCCCGAATCGGGCTCCCTGCTCAGCAGGAAGCCTGCTTCTCCCTCTCCCTCTCCCCCTGCTTGTGTTCCTGCTCTCGCTGTGTCTCTCTCTGTCAAATAAATAAATAAAATCTTTAAAAAAATAAAAATAAATAAAAATAAAACTGAGGTAGAAACATTTATCTTAAATTACATAAAAACATTAAAATTGTGAGTTTACCATAATAGATTCCTATAAAAATATTGACTGAAGGATTTATCTCAGGAAACAAGGAAATGAACTCAGATTGAAAGTGTGGACTACAAATGAATCAATACAACATTTTGGTAAAATTCTAAAAAGTATTTCCTACTAACAAATAATGATAACAATAACTTTGTGTTTTTAAAAGCTATCAAAAATAAATGAGATGGGAGAGGGAGTTCTGATGGACACTAGTGTGCCTGTTTTTTCTTTAGGAATAATGCTGAGTAACTGTAAACTATATAGGAAAGTATTTAAAGATAAATGTGTTTTAAAAAAACAAGGATTGTCTTAGTCAGTTTGGGCTGCTATAATACCATATACATGGTACCACGGACTGTGTGGCTTATGAACAACAGAAATTTATTCCTCACAGTTCTGGAAGCCAAAAGTCTGACATCAAGGTGCCAGGATGGTCAAGTTCTAATGAGAGACTTCCTCTGGGTTGCAGATGGCCAAGTCCTCATTGTGTCCTCACATAGTGGAAAGAGAGCTAGAGAGCTCTCTGTCCTCTTCTTTAAAAAAAAGAAAAAAAGATCTATTTATTTATTTGAGAGAGAGAGAGTGCATGAGTGGCGGGATGGGCAAAGGGAGAGAGAGAATCTTCAAGCGACTCCCCACTGAACACGGAGCCCCACACGGGCCTCGATCCCACAACCCATGAGATCATGACCTGAGACAAAATCAAGAGTCTGATGCTTAACTAAGTGAGGCACCCAGTTGCCCCTCTCTCTGTCCTCTTCTTAAAAGGACGCTAATCCCACTCATGAGAGCACCACACTCACAGACCTCATTACCTCTCAAATACCCCATGTCCAACACCATTACATTTGGATTAGAGTTTCAATATACAAATTTTAGGGTAAACATTCAGTCCATTGCAAAGACACTTCAAGAAATAAAACATAAAACTTCCAAACTGAGAAAGAACAGAAAGAGTGGACTTGACATTAGGGCACAACTCAGTGTAAACTCTGCTTTAGGTAGACAGGACATTGAGAATGCAGAATTCTTTTAGTGAAGATCAAATCAACGAATCTGTCTGGAGACTAAGACATTTTAGAAAAATACTGTTTCAGAATGAAAAGGAATCTCAATCAACCAACAGTTCACTTATTTTTAACTAACATTTATTGAACACCTGCTCTGTGACAAGCACTGTGCTAGATGATAGGGTTACAGACTCATAAATACATGTCTCTGCTCTTGAGTTTATTTTGGAATTCAAACAGGTAAACAGCTGATGTCAATATAATGTAGTATATGCAGAAATGGAAGCATTCACAGATGGCATTGTGCCCAGTGTAAGGCAATTGGGAAAACTTCCTGCGATAAATAGCATCTGAGTTGTTTTGAAGGATAACGAGAAATTTTCCAGGTTGTAAAAGCAGAAAGGGCATCAGTAAGAAAAGAGAATAGCGTAAGAGACAGTACAGAGGAAAGAAACAGCAGAGTGGGTGCAGAGAACTATGAGCTTTTCAGCACTGCATGAGCAAATACTATAAAGCAGTGGGGAAATTAGGTTGGAAAGAAAAATACAAGGTAAGCAGGGAGGCAGCTCCCCACTGAGGGCCTTGCTGATGAGCTCGGCCCTTATTTTCTAGATAGTGTTGAGTTCGCCCATTGTACAAAGATGAACATTATATTCTTAGATATATATTAAGTAACGTTTACCCATAATGGGCCATCAATTTAAAATAGGAAGCTTGGGGAACACTCAAGTTTCAATACAACTCAAAAATGAACACAAAGATAATAATTATGAAAATGTGACTTAAAATAATCCTCATCACATCTGTAAGTTACATTCTTTTAATTAAAAGTCTTATAACAAAACATCTCTACTACATCAAAAACCAATATTTAAGAAGATAATATATACTGGCAATTACATATAACTTGGGATTTCACTTTTAGGGAAAGAATTGTATCCATATTTGCAATATATTATTTGTGGATATATATTTGTAAATACTGCTTCAAACCCTCCCATCTTAATATTTAGAAATAAAATGTAAGATTTAGGTAATAAACCTAAGAGATGCCATGTTCATTTCAGTTGCAATAACAGGGACTGAATTTATCCTCCCACCTAAGGCAACCAAAAACCTGAGCAAAACACATGAAACTGGTTTTCAGACAGACATCAAGTGATGAAAGATGGTGATTTTGAAAAGATAGGAGCCAAATGAGGTGAGCTTTATAACTGCCTCAGCTTACGGTTGTGAGAGTTTGGGGCTGCAGTGCAAGGAGAGGTCATCCAGGCATATCTCAGCAGATTCCTTGACTGGAGGAGCAGGAGGTGAGAGTCTGGGGGAGACCATAGCAGCTAGAGTTTGCAGGACAGAGACCAGAACAAAGAGCTTCCCAGAAAACTACTGAGATCTTCAGAGGGTTACCCATTCCATATATATTTTTTTTTACGATATTTATTTATTTATTTGACAGAGAGAGAGGGAACACAAGCAGAGGGAGTGGGAGAGGGAGAAGCAGGCTTCCCCCCTGAGCAGGGAGCCCGATGCGGGGCTTGATCTCAGGACCCTGGGATCATGACCTGAGCTGAAGGCAGACACTTAACGACTGAGCCACCCAGGCGCCCCTCCATATATATTTTAGTATGAGTTTTTCCATTTCTGCAAAAAACAAAATCACTGATATTTTAATAGGAACTGCATTTAATCTGTAGATTGCTTTGGGTAGTAATGACACTAAAATGTCATTAAGTCTTTCAGTCTACGAACATGGGATGTGTTTCTATTTTTTTATGCCTTTGATTTCTTTTAGCAATGTTGTGTAGTTTTCATTGTACAAGTCTTTCACCTCCTTGGTTAGGTTAGTTCCTAAGTATTTTATTCTTCTTGGTGCTATTGTAAATATTGCTTTTGTCATTTTCTTTTCAGATTATTCATTGTTCATGTATAGAAATGCAACAGATTTTCATGTGTGAAATCTGTGAAAACAGATTTTTGTGAACTTTGTATCCTGCTACTTTGATGAATTTATTTATTCTAAAAGGTTTTTTGTGGCATCTTTAGCATTTTCTACATGTAAGATCATACCATCTGCAAACAGAATTCTACTTTCTCCTTTACAATTTGGATTATTTTCTTTTCTTGCCTACTTGCTCTGGCTAGAACTTCTAGTCCTATGTTGAACAGAAATGGTTAAGGTGAGCACCCTTGTCTTGTTCCTTATCTTAGAAGAAATGTTTTTAGCCTTTCATCATTGAGTATGATATCCTCCATGGGCTTTTCATATATGGTTTTATTATGTTGAGGTACTTTCCTTCTGTTCTTAGTTTGTTGAGTGTTTTTATCATGAAAGGGCAATGAATTTTGTCAAATGCTTTTTCCTAATTAATGGAGATAATTGTGTGGGTTTTATCTTTATTCTGTTTATATGGTATATCATATTGATTTTTTTCATGTGTTAAACCATCCTTGCATTCCAAGAATAAATCCCACTCGGCTGTGGTGTATATTCTTTTCACTGCATCACTGAATTCTGTTTGCAACAATATGTTGTGTTAAAAGAAAAACAAAAAAACACCCTAGTAGCTGGAGAAAAAAAAAGATACATATTACATGCAGAGGAACAAAGTAAAAGGAAAAACAGCAAATTTCTCTTAAAAACAATGTAAGTAAATGGGGAATATCTTTTAAAAAATTAAAAGGAAAAAAATCTGTCAAGCTAGAATTCTACACCTAGCAAAAATATTTCTAAAAAGTGAAAGTGAGATAAACACTTTTTTCCTGACATAAAGAGCTGAAAGTATTCATCAGCAGAAAATCCTTAGCACAATAAAAAAATAAAAGAAGGCCTTTAAGCAAAAGAAAAAAAATGATACCAGATGGAAAATCAATAAGGCTGCAGAAGATACAGTATATAGAGCACTATCCAATATAGAACAATATCCATTAAAATTGACCTAATTGACATTTATAGAACATTTCATCACAACAGGATGCACATTCTTTTCAAGAACACACATTATATTTATGAAGATAGACTACAATTTAAGACACAGAATATCTCAACAAATTTAAAAGAATTCAAATTATAAAAAGTAATCATCCCTAACCAATGGAATTACACTAGAAATCACTAAGAAAAAAATCTGGAAAATTCTAAGATATTTAGAATTTAAACAAAACACTTATGATTAACCAATATGTTAAAGAAGAAATAAAAAAATAAGTTAGAAAGTATTTGAACTGAATAAAAATGAAGAAAACATTAAAATTTACAGAATGCTACTAAAGCAGTACATAAGGGAGAAATGATAGCACAAAATCCCTATATTAGGAAAGAATCAAAGTCTCAATATATTCAGTTTCTACATTAAACTGGTAAAATCTAAAGTAAGTAGAGCAAGGAAATTATTAGATCAGATCAACAGAAATAGAAAATGGAAAAATGACAGAGAAAAATCAATGAATCCAAAATCCAGTTCTTTGAGATCATCAAAATTAATCAAACTCTGGTCAGATTGATCAGGAATATAAGATGGAAGACACAAACTACCAATAACAGAAGTCAAAGTGGGGACATCACTACTGATTCTAGACATTAAAAGGAGAATAAAGAAATATTACAAACAACTCTAAGTCCATATATGCAAAACTTAGATGAAATGGAACAATTCCTTGAAGGATATAAACTAAGAGTAACTCACTAAAGAACTGACAGGTTGGATTAGAGATACTGAATATCCCTGTGTCTATTAAAGAAAGTAAATTTATCATTAAAAACTTCCCTACGAAGAAAAGTCCAGGTCCAAACAGCTTCACTGGTGAAGTGTCCAGGTCCAAATGGCTTCACTGGTAAAGTCTCCTAAATATTCAAGGAAGAAATAATACCAATTCTACACTACCTGCTAGCAACAACATGGAAGAATATGAAAATAAGATAAATATAATGAATGAAAAAAACCATACAAAGAGTATGCATGATTCCATTTATATAAAACTCTAGGAAAATGAAAACTGATCTATAGTGACAGAACACAAAAGAGGGGTTGCCTGGAGACTGGCATGAGGAAGGGATAGGAGGTAGGGATCACCAAGAAATCACAGAAACCTTTTTGAATGGTAAATCTGTTCATTGTTCTTAATCATGTTGATGTTTTCATGTGTGTAGATGTACTTCAGAACTTATCAACACATATCCTTTAAATACATGGAATTTACTGTATGTAGAATTACATCAATAAACCTTTTTAGGGGTGCCTGGCTGGCTCAGTTGGTTAAGTGTCTGCCTTTGGCTCAGGTCATGATCCCAGGGTACTGGGATCGAGCCCCATGTCAGGCTCCCTGCTCAGTGAGGAGTCTGTTTCTCCCTCTTTCTCTGCCCCTCCCCCCCACTTGTGCTCTCTCCCTCTCTCCCAAATAAATAAATAAATTTTTTTTTTAATTTAAAAAATAAACCTGTTTTTAAAAAAGAAAGAAAAAGAGGGGTGCCTGGATGGCTCAGTGCATTAAGCATCCAACTCTTGATCTCAGCTCAGGTCTGTGATCTCAGAAATAAAAAGAAAACACGCCTGGGGATTATAAAAGGCAAATTAAGGAAATTCCAAACAACATACTATGATAGCAATATTATCTGTTCCTAGAGTCATAATATATAGTAAAATTAAATCCACATTGTATGGTATATTTGATTACTGAGTTATGTGCAATAAAATATATTTTGTCTACATATTTTGTCTTTCATGTATACCTATTCCTGGTAAATTAAATACCCTGAATAATTTGGAATTGGGAAGAAGTCAAAACTATCTTTATATATAATGAAAGTAGTCCATAATTGTATTAAAATGTATTTTATAATCCAATTATTAATAAAACATGAATAAATAATTTTTTAAAACTTAAAAACACATTAATCACATACCTTGCAAAGATGACAAAATGATTTTTTAAAAATTCTTAAATCAATTAAGAAGATTAAATAACACAATAGAAAATGTCTAAGAGTTGAAACCTTCAAAGAAAACTTTAGCTGGTACAAAGTCATTAGAGACTTTTAAGCAAAAAAAAGAAAAAATCAGAAGCTGATTTACATATACACAGTTCTATATGTGCTTTAATTAGATTATTTTCACTGTGGGGATTACAACTTCAATACAATGAGGGTTTGGAATTTTGCCATTGTTTTCTTCAAGCATGCTGTTCAGAGTAAAGACACGATTTTATTCATAGTGGGAGGCAGTTTATTTGTCCATTGTGCAATCAGCATGCGTTCTTAAGTAGTGTCAGCTAATACCCCGAAGGAATTAGAATATGAACAGAATTACACAATTGACTTAATTTGGGTTGGGGCATTCTGAGCCCTACTCTTCAGAAACCTCACATATGTAAGGAAATAAACTGCGATCTTAAAAAATTCTCAATTAAAAATAGTTAAAGCCAGGTTGTCATGCTGACCTTTTATTCCCTTGGTTTTATTAAAATTAAATAATTGGACACTTAATTTTAAAAGTTCACCATTTATCTGTTTTTTTCAATACATTGTGCTTGAGTAAATACGAAGATCGGTTAAGACTCGGTTTCAGTTTTCAAATAACTTAAAATTAGTGAGAATCAATACACACAGTATGAAAACTGCAAAGGCAAAAGTGAAAGGGCTTAAAAAACTTAAAAACCATGTGCTTTATCAGCACAGAAGAGGGGGACAATGGTTTCCAACTTAGCAAATCGATGATGGCTGCAAGAAAAAGCAGGTCTTAAGATATTCATAGAATGGCAGGGTAGGCTGAAAGCAATTATAAGCAGAGAAAAGAGGATGGGGAAAGGCACAGAGGTAGAAAAGTGGAAGAATGTCCATTGTATGTTAGTGTTGGGTTGGTAACAGAGAATAGGAGGGAGTCAGAGTGGGCTATGGCCCTGCCAACTAGCTCACGTGCTTTCTCTCGCTCTCTCTCTCTTTTCCTTCCTCCTCCCTTCCTTCTTTCTTTCTTTTGTAAAGCAGGAACATCCTACTAGTGGAATAGTGTGTTGAGAAGATTACTAACTGTACTGCATATAAAGAAGATCGGAAAGAGACTGAAGGAAGAAAGCAAGGAAGTTGGAATGCTTTCTCGGTGCTTCTATCTGGAGTTATTAAAAGGCCCAAACTAGAAAATGACAGGGAAGAAAAGGAAGGGTGAGCCAGGCTAGAGAAGCAATTTGAAGGTAAAATCAAAAGAACATAGAGACCAACTGGATGCAATGGGCGGACAGGGGAAAGTCAAGCATGACTGAACTTCGGAGTGTAAGCGAGGATGGTAGTAAGATTCTTTAAAATGAACCACGCGGGAAATACGTACATTTGGGAGAAAAAAATGACCTCCATTTTGGACATATTTAACTTGGAGCAGTAGAGCACCTCCAAGTGGATTTGTCCACTTGAACTTGAGCTCAATTACATGATAAGGACCACAGATGCTAATTTAGTCCACTTTAATCAGCAATGACTGTTTTAGATGATCAAAAGGGAGATAAGAGTGTCAATGAGAGAAGTGAGTAAGACCACTGCAGAATGACTTAGGCAGGCCATGATTAATGATCAAGGCAGGGGAAGGCCAGGGAGAAAAGAGACGTCTGGGAACGGGCAAGAGAGGTGAGATTCAGCCGGGGAGCCACATGCTTCCCTGTGAGGCCGCTGAACTCTCTGGAGAGACAGGAGGAGCTGGGAGAGCAGAAGGAGAGGCCTCTGAGTCCGCTTCTCTGGCCCCAAGTTAAAGTACCCAGGGCACTAGGACCTTACGCTTCTGCCATTTCCCAGGATCTGACACCTTCCAGCAGCAAAGCTGATATTTATAAAGAGCAAGCACAAAACATGTTTGTTTGGTTTTTTTTTTTACTGCAACTCCAGCTAGTTTCCTCATGACCTCATTCTTTGTCGATGGTGCAAACCAGTCCTTAAGTCCTCCTGGACTTTGACCCAGAGTGAAGCAAACATGGGGCTGATTCATTCATTATAACAGTACGTAGAAAGGGCCCTGTTGGCCCTGTGTGCAGTACAGCCTTCACCTTTGACCTTGACTTTACCTGCTTACACTCTCACTGTGTTTCTGGCTCATACCTGGGACCAAAGCAAGCAAAACAACTCAAGAGTTCCCGCTTCCCCTCCTTTTGCCTCCGGATCTACAAGGTTTTATGAGCTGGAGACTTTTCACTAATTTATAACTAACCTCAATAGGTTTCCTCCCCTCAGATTCAGTAGGTAGCTCCTCCAAATACCCTCCTAAGCAGTTGCACTCAGAAACAAATGCTGCAGAGAGTCTGAAGATGAAGAGAACAGAGAGGCTCTGGGCTGACCTGGCCTCTGAGAGTCTCCAACGGAGGCTGTGGATGGCAGCCACGACCCCGAAGAAATGAGCGTGGAAAAGGCATGCTGATTTTTTTAAGAACTACAACCAGAGTAATATATGTAAGTTTGATATTCATCCTATCAGAAGGATGGCATAAAAATAATTACAAAATACTTGGATCACCTCATTTGTTTTGACACCAGCAAAAACAAAAAACAAAAAAACCCCCATTCAAAATAGAAGTATGTTTGCTTTAAACACGTGGCATGTGTGAATGCAGCCCTACGAATTAGCAGAGTTGCAGCCCCGAACTTGGAATTAATTAGCCTGGACCTATCCTGAAAAGGAATGTTAACACAATTTCAAAGACCTACTTGGACACTTCTTAGGACAACATATGGGTACCTTTGTTGAGGGTGATAGTGATATTTCTATCCAGTCTTTCACATTACACAGAACATATCAAATTATACAACTCATATTGAAGACTAATTTTTAATGTCTTAGATACACTTTTTTAGTCATTTTATCTCACACCAAGTAGTATAATCAGTTTATAGATTATGTACTCCCTTGAATTAAATAACCTGTGACCTGGAAATGTCAAAGAAATATTAAAGTCAATTAAAATATTTTTAAATCATCACCTTTGATAAATGCAGTATTAGTTTGCACATCTCGAAGCATTAGCCACAGTGCTACCAGTTTCAAAGTACACATCTGATTATGTTTTTAGGGAACAATGAAATACAAATTCCATGAGTTTATAAACTTAAATCTTTTTAAGGTAACTTCTACTTCTCTAATAATGTTACTAAGTCAACTTTAGAGGGAACCATTTCTTCTCCAAAACTAAACAAACTAAAAATTGGGTGATCTTAAAAAAAAAAAAAAAATAGATTTCACTGCCAGAGATGATTCTTAAACCATATCAAATCTTAATAAATTCTTAAATGCTCAGATTAGGTTTATTTTAAAGGGAGAGCCAGTGGCATACCCCAGGACGAATGCGGAACTTCCATCTTCATTAAGCAGAAATTTGGGGCTGAGATTTTATATTTAAAGATATGCAACAGACATTTACATAATGCCCTGGGGTGCGCCAAGGGTTACCCTGTGTTCCGGGGTATGACCGACAGGCCCTCTTCCCTCTGGGCTCTCGAAGCCTCACTCAGGTTCTAACCCAGAAGGCTTTATGACCAAGCCATCAGAAATTTGTCATATAATTTTATTTACACTTTTCTCTTGGCTTTCCAGACAGGGTGGCATCATTACCTGGACATTACAACAAATATTACCACTGCAACTGAAGATCAGAAATTTGACTTTTATGGTCTTTGACCACAAAATTGCCTTACAGATCAGCTCTGCACCCATCTTTAAAAATGTCCCTCACTGGGGCAACTGGGTGGCTCAGTCGGTTAAGCGTCTCCCTTTGGCTCAGGTCATGATCTCAGGGTCCTGGGATCGAGCCCCACATCGGGCTCCCTGCTCGGCGGGGAGTCTGCTTCTCTCTCTCCCTCTGCCCCTTCCCCTGTTCATGCTCTCTCTCTCTCAAATAAATAAAATCTTAAAAAAAAAAAAAAATATCCCTCACTAGTAGCTGGAGGGGAGGTGGGTGGGGGAAAGGGATAATTGGGTGATGGGTACTAAGGAGGGCACCTGATGTCAGGAGCCCTGGGTGTTATATGCAACTGATGATTCACTAAATTCTACCTCTGAAACTAATTTAAAAAAATGTCCCTCACTATCATCGAGAGTTCCCCTTTAACAATGTCCCTTACTGTCATCGAGAGCTCCCCAAATCAGGTATTCCCCATTACCTCAGAACATCACTCATTTCTTGCTACTATGATTCTTAATCCATCATAAAGTCCATGCAGACAATTGTTGAATTATTCTTCATAAATCATCATTTTAATATAGAAACACATCTCTGTTTTCCCTTACAGTTCAAATCCCTTAATAAAGTTTAAATCCCTGAATCTGTCCCTCTCATTCTGCTGCATATTCATTTTAGATGCTTTGGGGACCAGTCCATTCAGACACAGACTCTACACCAGCCATCTGGTTGGCTTTCTATGCCGTACACAGCCCCATAGCCTGCCCTGACCATCTCACTAACCTGTGCCTTCTGAATTGGGGATTAGCTGGTCAAGGAGTGAGGACAGACCAGCTCCGGTTGGAAGTGATCTTTCTCTCCTCTCCCTCATAGAGCCATCACTATAGGACTCTCATGATGTCTCTCATCTAATCCCATGCCAACATCTGGCTCCTTCAATTATTTCCAAAAAGTACTCCCTGACCAATGTGGCATCATCATATACTTCCTAGTTACTTCTGTGTGATGTTTTTCCTCCCAAATCACATATCCCTGGAGAGAAGGTACCATGTTTCACAATTCTTTGTCCTCTCAGACCTACCAGTGACTTGGGCATGAGAAATCCTCATTGAACAGTTGAGAAATGGACATAAAGAATAAGCTTTCCTCTAAGGAAGCTTCTGTCACAGGAGCTAACCTTTTAAATTTGTACATTGACCTTAGTTGCTGGGGTCCAGAGAGGTCATCCGGGGAAATCACAAAACTCAGTGTGAAACCTGCTGTCTCTCTTACCTTTGCCTTCCTGTGTGGAGCTGTGAGGACAGGACATGGTGCCATAGGGCACCTTCCGACTCTCTTATGGGGAATTTCTTCCCTGATCTCTGAAGGTGGAAGAACATATTATCTACCAACCACTGTGGCATGTTTTCATTTAATCTGCTCTCCCTCTTGAACCTCTGATAACCAAGAACCTACTTAATTTAGTCCTCAGTAAGATATATATTCTTCTATTTTATGTTGCTTTTATAACACTGATCACAATTCGGCTTTTGAAATAGTCCTGTTTTCAAATTTTCATATGGACTGATATGTTGTTCTTTTTTGAGAAGTCTATAAAATATTTAGATGTGCGTTTCAGTCAGTAAGGTTAGATTATTGAGCATTATGAAATACATTTCATTCTCTTCTGGAAAGAGGGTTAATGATATTTCATCATCATTAAGAATCTAGAAGGTTGCATAATTCTTGTTAGTTTAACAGATTATCTATTTGTTTGAGCTTGGTTTGAATGTGCTATTGGAACTGAAACAAAATTTTGTTTATTATAAACACCAAATTGTGTCTCTATCTCAAACTGCCCATTAAAGTTCCAAATAGTTTGGTGTTTAAAAGTATAAGCTTTAACACTTCTAATAACTACTAATACTTAAAAGGCATACTTTCTTTTCTTTCTTTTAAGTTAGCCATGATCTACACAAAGGCTTATATTTAGTACTTCCAAGAAAATCAAAGTTTTGACTTCGTGTCACTATAAATCCTTCTAATAGCATCTAACTAATGAAAGTATCCTTGACTCGTCTATTAGTTTTCAAATTGATTAAGTTAGACTGGTTTATAATTTCTAATTATCACTAGATATTTGATAATGAAAGTTAAAATTTGTGACAGTTGTTATGACAATTATTGTTCCTGAAAATAGAATTTTAAAAAGATAACTTCTACTGGAAAAATGACTTAAATTGAAGTGCTAAATACTTAACTGTAACAAAATTCCCTCACCCACTGTGGACATAGTGAAGTTCTTTTAAAAATCTGATGAAGTCATGCAAGTTTAGAGCTGGAGGGAAAAATAAAGCAGAAAAGGGAGGACAGAGGGTGTTGGGTCTTTAATTAGGTGGTTCTTCATTTAAAGAAGAAAAACACTGAAAGTCAGAATAGAAAAATGACATGTCCAATATCACAAAAAATAAGTGCCAGAATGAACCCTATAAAAGAGATTCCATCCTTCCTGAGACAGGAAAATAGACAAATGATAACAGGTGAATCTAAAGACTGACAACTCAGTTACCTGGCATAACTTTTCTTGGTGATTCAAAGTCATATTGATGTGTGAATTTGGTCAGAGCTGGACATAGATGACTCTGCTTTCTCAGTTGTAACATCTCAGTTTTTGTACTTTGCCATCAGCAGATCAGATTAGAAAGGGAAGGAGAACCAGGCTTTAATCCAGTTCAGAAGAAATGGAAACCAAGCTAGGTCACTAAACTATGAGCTCACTTAATCAACAAGTGGAAATGCTCAGTAATGGCCACCACTCTAGGCAAGAGCCAGACATGGTATTTGTCCCCATTAGGACACATAATTTGAGGGAATAAAAGAGATAAGCTGGAGATTGCTATTTTCAAGGCTCTGAAGACCCTTTCTCTCATTTCCATATCTAGGACCATGTTAGAGTTGGTTGCATTTATTGGATGTGTAACCATAAGTTACAGTAAAATGATATAGAAAAGCTTACTGTAAATGTCCCCAGCCTATTTCAAGTGACAATTACACTGAAGGCTTGATAGCCTTTGATCCCTAGGCCCCATGCTGGGTGACACCTTATCTTTTGATGATGACTTAGCCTGGTACCTATGATTAAATTTTCAGTAAAAATTTTGGAGGGAGACTTGATTTATAATAAACTTCACATTTTATCATATAATGCTAAAGCAAAATCTAATGGTTTGATGTTTAATGCTCAATAGTTTCTAGCAAAGCCTAGATATTGTATAACTATTTGCTTTTACTCTTCTATTTTCATAAATAGACACATACAGTTTTATTGATATGATTTCAACTCAAATATTTTCTGGAAGAAATGAACATGTTGGAAATAACATTATCATCTCAAAAAGAAATGGGAAGTACTCATGAGGAAAGAGTTACAATCTTACCAGCAAGCACCTTGTCTCTCTCATGTGACGCAACCATCACTGGCCCAGGCCATGAACTGTGATTTATGGTATCTGGTTTGGTCAGTTTTTTTTTTTTTTTCCATGGGAGTTAACAATCTCATCTCTTTCAGGATATAAACTCTCTAAAGTCAAAGATTTTCCCCAAAGCTCCTTAAGAGTTGTGAGTCTTCAACATGCATTAATTATAACCATCATTGACTAAGGTTTTTTTTTTTTTTTAATATTCAAAAATTCTGTTGCAACCCTGTTATAAACTCTTATTTAATTACTGTCATTCATTCATTAAATAAGCATTTTTGAGTGTCTGCTATGTACAATCCAAGAATCACTTGATTCAATAGTGTATAAAATAAAAAAGAAGAAGTTCTGTCCTTATGGAACTTACATTCTATCAGGAAGATATATAAATAAATATAATTTTTAAAAAGTAAAATATATAGTATGTTAAATGAATAAAAATTTCAAGAAAAATAAAGCAGCAGAAGAAAATAGGGAGGGATTTTTTTGGCTTTCCCAAGAAAATAGGGGTTGTGATTTTAAACCAGTTGGCCAAAGAAGCTGACACAAGAAAATGACATTTAGGTACACACCTAAAGGAGGTGAGGGAGAAAACCATATAAAAATCTGGGGGGAAGAACTTACCAGCAGTGGAAATAGCAAGTGCAAAGGCTCTGAGGTAGGAACAACACAGGGGTGTTCCAGGGAGTGGAGAGGAGACTACTATGTGAACAAGGGAGTGGTAAAGTTAGAAGAGTAATAGGGGTCTGATCTTATAGGGCCTTGTAAGACTTGGACCTAGAAGAATGGAAATCATTAGTAAATGCTGAAATGACCAGACTTACAAGATCTTGTTAAAATCACTTATGTATGTAATATAGTGCCTGGAATTTAAGTTAATAAAATGAATGGATTATCTGCTAGGTAGCTGGAAGCCTGCTTAGGAACAAAAGCAGAACTGGAAACTAGAGAATCAGGAACATGGGGGTGCGTGCAGGAAAGGAGTTACATCAGTAACATGAACTATATATTTATATAGTTTTAACTTTTTAAAATTATTTTACTTCGGATGTCATCTGATAAAAGTTCTTTAGTTGTTGGACGAGGCCGATAGAAACTAGGGACTCGCCATTAAGCGTTGAGGTCAAAGTTCTTTCTGTCTCTCTAGTCTGTGTCTGTCTCTCTCTGTCATTATTGGGGCCAGGAAGATGTGACCCTAACTGGACATCCTCTGAGCTACGCCTCTTTCGTCAGGCAGCTGCACCCCAGGACGGGCCTGGATGGGCTAAGAAGGAGGGGAGGGGCGGGAAGAGTGGGAGTTTCACCGAGGGAAACCCCAAGAAGTGCAGCTGGGCACCTGAGGCAGGGAAACCC
>NW_023270807.1:97114353-97196885 GCF_011800145.1 Mirounga leonina | reverse complement strand
CAGGGAAACCCCAAGAAGTGCAGCTGGGCACCTGAGGCAGGGAAACCAGGGGCTCTGGGAAGGGGGCGGATGGAGGCAGGCTTGGGGAAGGAACGGGAACAAGAATCTCCCAAAAGAGAGAAGCTGCGAGGAGGCCAGTCCCACTCCCGCCCTGGCAGAGCTCGCTGCCGGGAAGAAGCCCCATTTCCAGGGGTAAGGCCACGGGTTAGGCCGGGGGGGGGCAGGCAGGCAGAGGTCCCTTACTCTTTAGATTTATCCGATCCGTGCGCCGAGTTGATACGATGCACCTCTTTCTTTTTGGTTTGTTTGGAGGCCATGGTAGAGGCGGCCCCGGGCCCCGGGCCCCGGGCCCCAAGCGTGGACAGAGCTGTGAGCGAGGAGCTGGCCCCGGGACGCGCTCCGCGACGCTGTTGTCAGGGAGACGGCGGCCGAAGGGCCGCAGCCGAGGGGCGGGTCCCCCGCGGCTCTAGCGCCGCGGCTCGGGGGGCGACGACTGGGGACGCCCGAGCGGCGAGCTCGGGTCTCCACATCCAGGTGGTCAGGGGGTTGGGTGTCGGGAGGAATCCCGGGGGCCCGGCGGCTCTATCAGGTCCACTCTACCTGGCTTTGCTCTTCAGTTATTTGAAGACGGCTTATGATGCGATGTCGCCTCTCCCCAGGTCTTCTCTCTGCTGAACCAGTTCTCTCAGTTGTAACTAAGGAGGCAATGTGGACGCTCTGAATTTGCTAATGGCTTGAAAAGGGCGGGTCCTGAAGAATAGAGCGGGTGCGGGGGGGGGGGGATCCCTGCACGGAAGGCAAGATCCATGACACCCTTAGTTGCTCAAGTTTAGCTAAAAATGAATGAAGTCTGTGATGAAAAAGTCCGGTGTCTCCGCTGTTCATGTAAAAGAATAAATCCGAGTCATAGAGTCGAGAGGCCCTTGATACACCCACTTGGAAAGGCACTGGAGCCAGAAGAAACAAACCAAGACCTATTAAGGTTCAAGCCTAATGCTCAGCCAGCCCATAGCGATATTTATCAGTTGCCTTGGGCAAGTTTTTCCTTTTGAGCTTCATTTACTCATTTGTAAACAGGAGGTGCTAATATCTAACTCACGGTTCTCTCCTGAAAATAAATATGTATGTAAAATGCACACAATGAAAGCATGGCAAATAGGGGGCCCCTGTTTCTGAGATGAAGCTTAAATGCCAGCAAGGATCAGGCAGATGCCCTGAATGAATGAAGCCCGGCGATGCTTAGACTGGAAACACTTTAAAACTTATTATAACAAAGCAAAATATTGTGTGGGCCCAAAACAACCTCCCTATAGTGAGATCTGACCATGCACAGACCTGAGGTTTAGAACCCCTATAAACATCTCCTGTATACGTGAAGAAAATAAAGACATCTTGAGGGCTCTGCCTCATTTATCTCAGGATTGAAATTTCCAGAAAACTCTCCTGAATGAAAATACAGGACCAAACTTTGAGAAAATATTATTTAATACCAAATCTTATCAAAGTAATCAAATGCATAGCCAGAAGCATATACAAACACTATTGGGTAAAAACAGCACAATTATAAGCAACCAACCCACAAATGGGTGAGTTTCACCTTTAGCCTAGGTCATCCCCAAAGTCATTGTTAATGGTTCCAAGATGCCAAGAACCTTAGAAAAGAAAAGTCTTAGAAATCAAGTCATCTTCAGCTCACCCATATTTTATAGATGAAACCCCTGGACCAAGAGAAGTGTCTTGCCAAAAGTTTCACAGCTACTGGTGCAGTCTGGATCAGAGGCATTAAAGGGAGGAGCACTGGTTTAAGCCAAACATATCACTACTCCCACTCAGAGACTGCTTTCTCATCTATTAAATTAGGACAAAAATAAGGGAGTTGACATAAGGCTGAAATGATATAATAAAAAAAATTGGGGGGGGGAATATAAAGTGCTTATTGATTCTTAGTCCAGTGTTCTTTCTCCTTTATCATGCTATGTGTGCAGCATGCATAAACAGAATTTCTCTTCTTTCTGGAACTAAACTCAGGTCAGGCCATGATTCTAAGAGGCAAATATGCTCCATAAACCATAAGATGGTATTCGTATGGGCCAGTGCAAAAAAAAAAGGAAAATTGGCCTTACATCCATCTTTAAAAAAAAAAAAAAAAAATCCATATTATGTACAGATGATAATCATAGTCAATGCCATTTTGAAATATCATAATAACTGTGATTTATTGCATTCCTGCTACATGCCTGGCTTAGGGAGGGGTGCGAGCTCCTTAGGACATGTATAGGCTTTAGAGGGAAAAATGAATTTTAATGCTGACTCTTATTAGTTGAGTTACCCTGGGTAAGTTATTTATACCCTCTGGATTCCATTTTCTTCGTTTGTGAAAAGGGAAAGATAATACTTAGCTCAAATGTTGTATTTGGGGACATCATAAGCACTCATATGATGATAGCTAATATCATATTTCACAGGTAAAGGAAGTGAAGTGCAGAGAGGTAAAGAGATTTGCCTGACATGGGGTAGGTAGCCTTTGCTCTCTGCAATGCTCTGGGCTAACTAACCTTGTTAAAATCTTTCAGAGTCACAAATCCAGATGATTGCCCTGCAACTCAGCTTAACGGATTTCCAAGTTCTCTGTTGAATAACATTCAAAGGCTGAGAAACAGCGCTTATATGTTATTAGAGTGACCCACAGCGCAGCCTCTCTCCAATTTATACTTACCTTTTTGAGGAAGAGTTATTTGGCTTCAGGCAGCAGTAACGTTACCCAGCTCCACAGGGAAGTCGTTAGAAATACTCACTTCCCCATGCCCGCAGAAACAGAACAGGCAGGGCTCTCTCTTTGGACTAGTTGGGGATCTGCTGAAATGGGGAAGTGAACTTTGGTAACCACTTCACCCACCGTGGGGCGTCGCAGATGACTAGAACTGGGCGGGGTCGGGCAAAGAGAGGGGCAGCATTCCTGTTTCTCAAAGCCTTAGCTCTGGGCGGCTTCAGACGCTTGGTCCCACAGCCAGAGGCCGTTACATCCATGGTGCTGCTCAGCCACCTCTTTGCAGTTAGGTCAGGTGTAAGTCGCCTAGAATTTAAGCAATCAGATGAGAAGGTGTAAATTCTTCTACATGTTCTGCTTCTGGTTCAGGTGAATTGGCCTTTCAAATTCTGTCTTTCGATTGTCATTCTTCTGTCCCATTGACCTCATTTTCCTTTATTTGCCACAGAGCTTTATGTGTCTTAAAATTCTTATAACACTCTGCCTTCTTTTTATCCTTCCTTATGCCCTGGCCCTTCTCATGTGCTGGCCTCCAAGGGCACGAGAGCAGGACCTGTTCAAGTTCTACTCTTCCTCACCAAATTCAGTTCAAAGTTGTAAGCCCCCTCAACATCTCATAATCGAGCTCACACCTATTGAGAACTTGCTGTATGGTTGGCACTCTAAGAAGCTCTTTTTCCTGCATTAGCTCACATAATTCATAGAGACACCCTAGGAATTTGTTAACATTACAATCTCTTTTTTGTGTAAACAAGGAAACAGGAGGAAAGGTTAAATTAAATTACTAAGTGTCAGGCAGGATTCTTGCCCATGCAGTCTGGCACCAGACTGATGCTGTTTACAATCACATTATTCTGCCTCGGGCTCAGTGATCACAGCCCTATGAGGTATACAATCAGCCCATTTTATAGAGAAGAAAAGTGAGCTTTTGGCCAAAGTCCAAAGCACAGAAGGAGTGGACCCGTAACTTAAATGTGAGCAGTCTGGCTTCAGAGTGCACACACTATTACATCATGTTGTATTGTATTGTATTGTATCATATTGTATTTCTTTATTGTGGTAAGAATGCTTAATACAAGATATTAACATATTTGTGAATGTACAATACAGTATTGTTAATTCTAAACACAATGTTGTACAGCAGATCTCTAGAACTTACTCATTTTGCAAAACTAAAACTTTATACCTGTGGTCACTCTTCAGCCTTCTGCTACACTGCCTGCTTGGAATGGTTACTCTATGTCATGGAAAATATTATTAAAAATTGCAACTTAGATTCAGTTTTGTCCCCTACTGTTCTGTCTCTCCAGATCCCACTAGTTATGGAGGATTTGAATCTTGAAGATATGAAGCCAAATGTCCCTGCCCGAGATAGTCTCATTAGTCTGGGTAGACATTAACTTATAGTTTTAATTATCTTTGAGAGGAAACTCTGAGTAGGGATTCTTAAAAAAAAATGGGAGAATAGGGAAAGAAGATATTTTCATGATAGTGGTTGAAAAATAATTTCCATTTTGATTAGTTGTTGAAATACGAAGCAATAGTTTTCCTGAGTGTAATAAAACACTTCATGGGGTTGCATACGAACCTGAAGGTGTATAATGTTGCAGTCGCCTCTGCCGTGGGCACACTGGTACTAATCCAGATCCCCCTTTTGGACAGAGGCATTCACGCCCCCATGAGAGGAAGCTGTCACTCAGCCCAAGGCCATGCCTTCTCCCGGACAGTGGCCTGCATCTTATTAGTGTGTGTAAGGGAGGGCATATAACCGTGACACCTCTGAAAGGTTCTTCTCTCCAGAGCTCCGTCTTTATTGGTGGAGATCTCGGTCACAACAGCATTGCACTTTATCTTCTTCTGCCTGATCCTGCTGGCCTTCCATTCAGAGATGTTACCCAAAACACTCACTAATAAACATCATGCATGCAAATCTCTGAGTGCTAGAGTTCGTTTCCTGAAAACTGGCCCAGAGCGGTCAATCTCAGGCATGATTCTAGGAAGCAGACTCTCAAAGGAGAGTTAGAAAGGTTTGTGCTCCCAAACAAAAGGCAGTAACAGGCAGTGCATTTACCTTCTCATGTGCAATAACTAATACACTGAATGAGATAGATGAAGACATTGGCAATGAAAGGCAGAGTTCCCCCAAGAGGTAGAAAACAAAAAAGACAGGCTCTATAATGGTCCTAGCTTACTGTGAGGTTCTGACACAGGGCAGGGAACCCTGGCAGAGCCCAATCGATGGTGCCCTTGATTTGGGAAGACAGAGCTGAAACCAGGGAGGATTTGTGGCTGAAGTTCCCAGCACAGAGTATGTGGAGGAGTGAGCCATACAGAGAGGAGAACCTTGAGGGCAGGCCCTCAGTGTTCTGTCTGAGTGCCAATCTGCACAAGCACATGAAGAAATGTTCTGAGGCCACAGAAAAACCATGGGAAACAATCACAAGGAGCAACCTCTTCCGAGTTCACATGGGGCCTGTTCCCACCAGCATGACTGGAGACACCTCATAATTCACAGGGAATGGGTCATAGCATTTTGCCTTAGTAGGGGTGAGAATTTCACCCTCTACTAATACTTCATTGTCCCATCTAACAAACCTTAGAAGCAGAACCTGAAATGATCACACTATTTCCATGTTAGTTAACAGCTTCCCTGAACAGATCTGAAGAATGTTCAGAGGAATACAAAAATAACCAACACCCAACAGGTAAAATTCAAACCGACTAGTATCCAATAAACATTACTAGGCATGCAAAGAAGCATGAAAGTATGTCCCATTAAAAGGAGAAAAAGACCAACCAATTGAAAAGGAACCAGAAAAAAAAATGGATGATGGAATTAGACAGGATATTAGAATAGTTATTATAACTGTGTGCCATGTGTTCAAGAAGCTAGCAGAAAAGTTGAATATGTTAAGTTCAATTTAAGAACATCTAAAACTGCAAATACAATGTCCATGTTGAAAAAAGTACATATGGGATAGGATGGCAGATTAGATACTGCAGAAGAACAGATTAGTGAATTTGAAGACAGCCATAGAAACAATCCAAAATGAAACAAAAGACTTAAAAAAGAAGAAGAAGAGGGGGAGGAGGAGGAGAGAATCAGGGACTGTGAAACAACCTCAAAGGGACATATATATGTTTATTTGGAGTCCCTGAATGGGCAGGGAGGGTAGGCAGGTGGGAGAAGAAAACACAGAAAAACTTAAATGGAGAAATAATGATTGAAAATTTTTCAAATTTTGTGAAATCCATAAATTGTAGGAACTCAGTAAACCCCAAACCCAATACACATGAAAATTTCTATACCAAGGGATATCATGATCAGATTGATTAAAAACACAAAGGGAACATCCTAATCTGGAAATTGGGAGCTGACCCGCAGGAAAGGCGGAGCCCATCGCAGGGGACAGATGGAACATCAACAGCCTGACATGGGTTTGCAGTACAACTGTGGTAAACTAGAGCAGGGTGTTTGTGGAAGAAAATGCACCAACAGGTATTTCTCAGGCCTATGGAAGGTTGTGGAAATAGTTATTATAAGAACCAAAAAAACTAGAAGGCTGTTGCCATCTTAAAATATGAAATACAGTTATAATAACTGTTTTAATATATCCATCTATTGTCACCTCTGTCATTTCTGGGTCAATTTCAGTTGATTTAATTTTCCCCTTAATGGGATCTATTTTCCTCCTTATTTGCTACATTTTTTTATTAGCTACAAGACATTGTGAATTTTACCTTGGAGGGTGCTGGCACTATATACTATAAAAAATATTTGTTTCTTTTGTAACCTTAACTTAATTGTTTTTTATCTAGAGATTTGGTTTACTTGGAGATTTAATTTTATGCATTGGGTATTTCTAAGGAGATGAATAAGATTCGGTTCTGCTCCTGAAGAACTCATGACCTTGTGGAACAAAGAGAAACCAGAACAAATACAAAATGATGCAATGAGTTCTATAGGAAAGATGCGAGTCAGGCACAGTGGAAGCCCCAAGTACAGATATCCAAGGGGATGTCCTCAGCATGGGTGACTGGAAACATGCATCTAATGAAAGTCGGTGACACGTAGGCACAGACACAGGAGAGATACATGGTGATAGTGGGAGTGACGATTCAGATCTGGATCATGGAGCCGCCCTGAGTGACTTGCTGCAGCCAGAAGTTCTGGATGGTGAGAGGTGGTGCTTTGAGAGCCTGGGAAGAGTGAACGAGATGAGGAAAGGACGCTTGTACAGAGAAATGCCACCAAGTTAAAGTACTATAGACAAACAGCAGAGCATGAGTTTATTGGTGGGTAGACTTGAGCTTCAACCAAACTCCATCATATACTAGAAGGCAAGCCTTTAGGCTCTCTGAACCTCATTATATTTGTCCCCCCCAAAACAAAGGTTATAAATGGATTATTGTGATGATTGATTGAGATGCATATGTTACAAATAACAAAACAAAGTTTAGCCCCATCATTCTCCTATGAAGCACCATTATCTATCTCTATGACAGTCCTAATCATGGCAAAACTGCAATTGCAAAGAAAGGACTAACAGAATTTTGTGTTAGGGTGATCTATGAGAACTTTAAAGAACTTTAAAAATCTGAGAGAGGGTAAAAAATAAATTAGCTTGAAGTATAATTTTAGAACATGAGAGTTATAAGGAAAAAGGCAAGGCTTCCTGATTATAATAAATGTATGTATTTCTACAAAAAAACCCTTCATGTTATATACCTGATTAAGACAGTTAAAATTTAATTTCAATTTAATTTTTAGTAATTCTTTTTTTTTAAAGATTTATTTATTATTTATTTGAGAGAGAAAGAGAGAGAGCACAGGTGGGGGGAAGGGCAAAGGGAGAGGGAGAGAATCCTCAAGCAGAATCCCCTGCTGAAAGCAGAGTTCAACGTGGGGCTTGATCCCAGGACCCTGAGATCATGACCTGAGCCAAAAGCAAGAATTGGATGCTTAACCAAATGAGCCACCCAGGCACCCCTCTAGTAATTCTTTACATTCATGAAGTTTGTTCAGTTTTCCACACATTTATGTCTCATACCTATTGTATGGATTCTATTTATAAATATAGTGTTTAAAAATAATACACCTTTAAGCTAATCAGAAGTGTGGTGCAGGGGAAAAGTTTAGAATACCCTTTTATTCTGAAAGTATTGATTTGGAATCATGAAGTATAAAGACAAATAAAAATTTTTCTAATCCCACCTTGCAGAAATGACCACAGATTTGATGTATAGAGTCTTCCCATATATACACAAATCATATACACAAAATTGCGATTATACTAGTTTTTTTTCACTTCTTTATGTTGCCAACATTTACCCTTGTTATTTAAGAATCTTCTACATCATGATGTTTCATAGCTGTGTAGTAAACCATCATATGAATATGCTTAGCCATTGTCTTATTGTTGGATTTTTAGTTTATTTCTCATACTTAATTAATGTGAATAACAGGCTGCTGAAACACAGTGCAGTCAAGACTAACAGGAGAGAGGACTGAAGCTTAACCTCCAGGGCTAGTTCTGCATGGTTTTGGGTAAGTCATTTCACCTCTCAGGGTTCCAGTTTTCTCACTTAGGTAATTGTCAGACTGAACATAGATGCCAACACGTCCAGGATACAAGAGCACTTTGGTGGGGAATGTCTTAGGCTGGGCACTGAGGTGGAGAACTCTCAGCAATGGGAAGGTAGCATAAGGGCCTACAATTTATGGGTTGTTTGCAAAACTACAACAGCAAGAAGTGAGCGGTGGCACTGGGAAAAGTGGGGAAGCATCACAATACCCCTGCTTCTGCTAGCCATTTCCTCTCCTCTGAGAACTAAAGAGGGCTGACATCCATCCAACCTTGCCATCCCTTCGAGATTCCAAGCATGCATGGGTCTGTTGGAGGTTGATGCTTACACGTGTGCTTGGGCATTTTACCCTGTTTGCATTTGTGCATATTTTCAGCTTCATAAACAAGTTTTTGAAAAACACAGTCTAAAAATACGTGTTAAAGAGAACTCATTTGAAGTGAGTTTGCTTTATCAAGGAGTCTTTTTTTGTTGTTTAATGAAGCTGAAGACTAGAAGAGAAAGAAGAGCATTGGATAATAAAAGCTTTGTCAAACAAATAGATTCACTCATTCTCTCATTTCACAAATGTTTATTGAGCATCTACTATGTTCCAGTCCCAGTTCCTAGGGATGGAGAGATATAGGGAGGGTACAAAACAGACAAAGCCCTAGACCTCTTGAGCTTACATTCTAAGAGAGAGACAGACAGACAACACATACACAAAATACATTATGTTGTTACAGTATGTCAGATGAGGCTAATTACTAAGCAGGAGAAGGAATTAAGGTAAGGAAAATAGGAAATGTGGGAACGAGATGGAAGTTGCTATTTCACCTCAAGGGCACAGCAAAGACCACTCTGTTACTGTGCCTCTGAAGAGAGACCTGAAATGTATAAGAGATCAACCATTCCGGGGCGCCTGGGTGGCTCAGTGGTTTAGGCGTCTGCCTTCAGCCCAGGTCATGATCTCAGGGTCCTGGGATCGAGCCCCACATCGGGTTCCCTGCTCTGTGGGGAGTCTGCTTCTCCCTCTCCCGCTGTACTCTCTCTCTCTCAAATAAATAAATAATCTTTAAAAAAAAAAAAGAGAGATAACCATTCCTACCTCCTAGGAAAGCTGATCCCAGGAAAGTCAATAGCGGGTAATCTTTTGAGGTAGGAGGGTATATGGTGCATTCTGTTGCCACCAATGAGTAGAACAAACAGAACAAGGAGAAAAGTAGTAAAAGATAAAGTCAGACAGTGACCACACTCAATGGAGTGCTCAGTGAGTCATGTATGGAATTGTTGAATCCATATGTTGCACACCTGAAACTAATATAATGTATGTCAATTATACTTCAACAATAAAAATAATGCATCGAATTTACACTTAAAAAAAAAGGTCAGAGAGACAGTAGAGTGGCAGATAGATCCTATAGGCCCCTATCAGGAACATGACGTTTATTCTGAGTCAAGTGGAAACAATTTGAGGATTTGGGACAGAGAAGTTACATGATCTGGTGATTTAGGTTTTAAAGTCATCTTTTGGGATGCTTTGTTGAAAGTAGACATGGTGAGTATGGAAGGGTGAAGAGGGCAAAGGCTGGGGAAAATCAGTTAAAATGCTACGGTGGTGATTCAGAGAAATGCAGTATGGGAAAATTGTAGGAGAGAGAGACTGGTCTGATCCTTGGTGCATTTCAATGGATAACCAAAAAGGTATATGGGGTATGAGATAAAAGGGGAATCAAGGATGGCAGCAACGATTTTGACCTGAGCAACCAAAAGAATGGAATTGCTTTCCACTGAGAAAAGAAAAATTATGGGAACAGAAGGTTTGGGGAGAAAATTTGGAGTTTAGGTTTGAACACGTTCATTTTTAGATACCTAACTAGAAGCATAAGCAGAGAGTTCACAGAGAGAGCTGGATATGAGTTTAGGGGACAGGTCCGGGCTACAGATAGAAACTTGGGGGTCATAATCATAAAATAAATTCCCTAAATAACTTCACCCATACCATAAAAATATGTTTTAATATTATAAGAATGTATGGAAAAATTCAACTAGGTCAGAAAATGATTAATATGATTTTATGCTGGAGACTTTCTGCAAGTGAAGTCATTCTGGTTATTATTTTTAAATCAGTCCATACTACTTAGACAAAATTACACTTTAAAACAATGTCTTTTATTGCTTTAGATGACTACTCTAGCTTATGAAGAACATTGCTCTACTGTTCTCCCTCTACACAAAGCAGCTGTTGACTTAAATGAAATTTGTATCAGATTTCAAAAGCAATCATTACATTTTACAACCAGAATGGTCTTAATGACCTCATTTAATGTAGGACTTCATTTTACAAAAAGTTTCAAAAGCAAAGTCATTCAGCTTGTATACTTACTAATTATTTACTTAGTACAACAAATATTTACTGAGTGGGAGGTGCTGGTGATGCTCTAAGGGTTGAGGTAAAACACTCAACAATAAAAATAAAGACTCTATCACATGGAATTTACAGTCTCTTTGGGGGAACTGGAAAACAAACATGCAAATCTATACTATGACACACAAATGAAAAGTGCCATGAAGAAAAATGAATCATGATAAGGGTAGGGTGGTAAGCAATTTAATGTCCAAATTGGGACACATTTTACAATAAAAGCAGTTGAAAACTAGGTGCGCTGCCAGGGCGACAGACATAAGCTGGCATGTCCAGCCTGGGCAAATGAAAATGTGAGTCACCCAGATAAATTGGACTGGGGGTGCAGAAGGGGTGAGTCAGGTTTATTTCAAATACAGTAGTCAGGGGGTCACATGATATGGTGACATCTAAGGAGAGACCTAAAAACAATGAAGGAGAAACACATGGATGTACCTGGAGTAGACTGTTGCAGGCAAAGGAAACAACAATGAAAAGTCTCTAGAGGAGAGAGGCATCTGGAGAAATAGCAAGGGGGTCAGTGTAGTTGCTGGAGAGGGAACAAGGGAAAGAATTGTAGGCGTTGAGGCAGGATGATGTAGAAATTTTTAGTTATTAAAATAATTTTGTGACGTGGATGGAACTGGAGGGTATTATGCTGAGTGAAATAAGTCAATCAGAGAAAAACATGTATCATATGACCTCACTGATATGAGGAATTCTTAATCTCAGGAAACAAACTGAGGGTTGTTGGAGTGGTGGGGGGTGGGAGGGATGGGGTGGCTGGGTGGTAGACATTGGGGAGGGTATGTGCTATGGTGAGTGCTGTGAATTGTGTAAGACTGTTGAATGACAGACCTGTACCTCTGAAACAAATAATACATTATATGTTAAAAAAAAAAAAAAGAAGAAGAAGATAGCAGGAGGGGAAGAATGAAGGGGGGGAAATCAGAGGGGGAGACGAACCATGAGAGACTATGGACTCTGAGAAACAAACTGAGGGTTCTAGAGGGGAGGGGGGGTGGGTAAGCCCAGTGATGGGTATTAAAGAGGGCACGTTCTGCACGGAGCACTGGGTGTTATGCACAAACAATGAATCCTGGAACACTACATCAAAAACTAATGATGTAATGTATGGTGATTAACATAACATAATAAAAAAAATTCCCCCTCCCCAAAAATTTGGTGTTTATTATGTTTCATAGAAGACGTCTTTGTTGGTTATGAAATGGGGAGTAACATTGAACTTTCATTTTAATAATAATAATCTGGCTGCTCTATCGACAGTAGATTGAAGTCGGGACAGGGGATCAAAAATAATACCATTTACAATGCCAGCAAGAAAAATCACTTAGTAATAAATTTAACAAGAGCCATACAAGGCTTTTACCTGAATATTTTATTGCTAAAATTAAAGAAGACCTAAATAAATGGAGAAATACATCAGATTCATAGATTAGAAGGCTCAAATTATAAAAATGTCAATTTCTCCAAAATTCTATAGATTCAATGCATTTTCTGTCAAAACTCAAGCAGGTTATTTTTTGGTACTGATATTAATATAGAAATACCAATGACTTAAAATAATTTTTAAAAGTTTTAAGTAGAACAAATTTGGAAGATTTGTATTATTTTAAGAATTACCGTAAATCCATGATAATTATTGATATGGAATAGAAAAGCAGATTAATCAATTAAAATAGGAAGCCCAGAAATATATATATATATATGATGAAATGTGATAAATTTATTTTTACAAAAGTACCAGTGAAATTTAATATGGAAAAAGATTATATGTGTTTTTCAGCATATAGTACCAGAAGAACTGGATGTCTTCATGAAAAAAAAAATGCAGTTTGACCAATACCTCACTCCATATACAACAATTTACTCAAGATAGCATGCAGGTCTAAACATAAAGAAATCTTGTCATTTGCATGCAGCAACATGGATGGATCTAGAGGGTATCATGCTAAGTGAAATAAGTCAGTCAGAGAAAGACAAATACCATATGATTTCACTCCTATGTGGAATTTAAGAAAAAAAATGAATAAAGAAAAAAAGAGACAAACAAAAAACCAGACTCAACTATAGAGAACAAACTGATAGTTACCAGAGGGGAGGTGGGTGGGGAGACATGTAAATAGGTGAAGAGGATCATGGCAAGCACGGAGTAATGTACGGAATCGTTGAATCACTATATTGTATACCTAAAAGTAATATAACACTCTATTTTAACTATATTGGAGTCAAAATTTTAAAAATCAGTCTAAAAAGCTCATTAAAAAATATTGGAGACATCTTTGTAAACTTGGGGTCTTTAAAAATTTTCTAGAACACACAAAGCCATAATAAAAAGTTTGATGAACTGAACTTTATTTAAAAATTCTGTTCAAAATAGTTATTATTAAGGAAATTAAAAATCAAGCTTCAATGGGATAAAATCATTGCAATATATTTCTACAACAAAGAATTTGCATTTACAATATAGAAAGAATTTCTAAAGTACAATAACAAAAAGACAACAAACACTAAAAACCAGCACAAAACTTGGACATTCACAAAATAGGGTATATGATGGCCCATAAGCACAGTCATTAGGGTAATATAAATTAAAATTCAAAGAGATATAATGAGTAGATAGAGATCTACTGTAATGCTGAAATTTAAAAATACAACTAATAATAACATATTGGATTATTCCATGTCAATCTAGTCAAACTGAGGACTACGTTTCCCAGAACTTCATTTTCTTTTTTAGATTTGGCCAAAAGAGGAACTTGTGTACTATTTAAAGCATATAAGGAAACAGTGGCCACTACTCTCTACTCTCTATTGGTGTCAGATTTAGTGTCAAACAGGTGCAGATGTGTCCACTGGGTCACGGTATGATCTCATTTTGCCAAGTCGTTTAACTCTTCTTCCAGGCTGATCAAAAGCAGCCCCAGTTCTGCCATCAGAAGCTTGCGGGGGGGAAAGTTGCTTGGCTGTGGACGCACAAAGATGGTAGCTACACAAAGGCAACAACTTCCCACAAATCTCACCATGAAGTTCCTCTTCTTAATCCTTCTACAGTGGCTGGATATACTCAGTTTCTCAGATTTCCCTGCATGCTCTAACTTGTACCTGCAGCAGTATTTTAGGTAAACTCATTAGTAACTCCTTCTGATCCTCCAACATCCTTCTATTTACTTCATCTTTGTTAAGATCTAATTCCTATAACAAACCCCTTATTTCAGGAATACTCATGTTAGCTCTGCTTCCCTGAGTAACCTTTGATTGCTATAGTTCTTGACTCCTCCTCTGCACTTAGATCTGATTTAGAGAGCTAGATCCTAAACTCTGAGTCTAATATCATTATTGAAATAAAACTTTTGGGATTTCTGGAATAAGAGTGGTTCTATTTTTTTTTTAAGACTTTATTTATTTGACAGAGAGAGACACAGCGAGAGAGGGAACACATGCAGGAGGAGTGGGAGAGGGAGAAGTAGGCTTCCCGCTGAGCAGGGAGCCCGATGCAGGGCTCGATCCCAGGGTCCTGGGATCATGACCTGAGCCGAAGGCAGACGTTTAACGACTGAGCCACCCAGGAGCCCGCATCTATTTTTCATGTGAAGAGACTACAAATGATTTATGGTCAAAGGGAAGGTTCTCGAAGATTACAAAAGGGTCTCAAATACTCCTTAACCCTGTAGCAATACTTTTTTCCAATATAACTTTTCAGACTTTCTATTAAAAGTGGAGTCTAGGGGCGCCTGAGTGGCTCAGATGGTTAAGCGTCTGCCTTCGGCTCAGGTCATGATCCCAGGCTCCTGGGATCGAGTCCCGCATCGGGCTCCCTGCTAGGCGGGGAGCCTGCTTCTCCCTCTGCCTCTGCCTCTCTCTCTCTCTCTCTCTCTCTCTGACTCTCATGAATAAATAAATAAAACATTTAAAAAAAAAATAAAAGTGGAGTCTATTTCTCTACCCCTTAAGTATGTTCTCAGCCATGACTTTCTGTGGCTACTGGGATATTAGCAAACATCAACCAGGCAGAGGATCAGAAAATGAAAGTATTGGAACTTATATTCTCTTATTGATTTTGTAACCCCGTTGCCATGTGGATGAGTCCTGACTAGTTTCTAAAACACCCATGGTCAAGTTATGCCTGTATATCCCAGTTGATGATGAGGTAACCATCAAATATACAAGTGAGGCTATCCTAGGCCATCAAGTTCCAATGAACTGGCTCAAATCAGTGTTGTTTAATGGCTCTATGTTATGTACACATTTGTTATGAAGCAAAAACTAATTCGCACATCAAATGTTGAGAGGATGACAAAGCAACCACCAATTTCACTGATGATGGGAAATGACTCTGGAAAACTATTTACACACACCTACCTCAATAACCAGCAATTCCAGTCTTAGGTATTTACCTAAGAGAAATGAAAACATATCTTCACATGAAGATTTGTACAAGAAAGTTAGAGCAGCTTTATTATGGATTGCAACAGTTGGAAATAACCTAAATGTCCATCAATAGGAGAATAAGCGAAATGATATATTCACTAATACCATTCAGGATCAAAAAGGATTGAACTACAGATGCATACAGGAATAAATCATAAAAAAAACTTTAGGTTAAGAAATTAAGCAAGATACAACAGTGTTTACTATGTAATTCCATGTACATAAAATTCTAGGAGAAATATATAAGAAGAGGATGGGAGTAATAGTATATGCAAAGGTGTGATTATAATGACAAATTGTGGAATCTAAGCCATTGTGGAGAGAAACTGAGGACACAGGAGCTGATGGTCAGTAAAATCTCAGGATTCTAAAGTATAGGTCCTGGATGGGTTAAAATGAGACAGAAAGAAAGGAGGTTTTAGTAGAGGTTTAAATGCTTGAAATTGTCATCTTAGTTCTTATTTTCTGTCTACGATTTGTTTTACTCTTCTCTCCCCAGTATTTCTGCCATGGTTTATGTTCCAACTAAATATCAGTCAACTTTTGTGAGGCCTTTATGAGCAAAGCCAGCAAAGGTACCGCAATCTGAAAAAAACTGATCAACTTTGGAACTAAGAAAAATACAATAAAATAGTTTCCAGGATTGACAGAAAAATATACACAATTACTAGAAGCAGAATTATCAAGAATAACAATAAAACAATTTTAGTTTAAAAAATAAACTTTTCACTCCTTAAATAGACTCACACACATATAGGATCACTTGATTTTGAAGAACAGTCCTTCCAGGTAAATATTAGGGCAAAGATGTTTATTATTTTTTCCTGATTCAGATACTGAGGGGAGAGTGTGTTAGGCACTTACTCAAAATTATACAGCTAGTAATTTTTCCTCAAAGCCATCCCAGAAAACAGGCCTCACTCCACGCGCACTGTGTTTCTTAGTGGACTACTAGAAAATGTGTTTTGTCAATCCACAAAAGCATGTACTGATGATTGACTCAAGTTGGGGATCTGAGGTAAAATATAACAACCTAAAAGGGAAAAACTAACTCAATTTTATACCACCACTGATTCATTCTGACCAAATTTGGATGAGAGACAGAAACCAAATTCAAAAATTAACTCAACACATAGAGATTTCTATTTACAGTTTACTGAATCTGAAATTTTCTTTTAGGATAACTAGGTTGATTGTCTCTTGAGGTGGTTCGTTTTTGTTTTGTTTTATTTTAATCTCTTTTAAAAACATATCAGTGACAACATAAAAGTTCAATCTAAAATTTCTTAACATCTTTCTGCTTTCACCTTATTAAAAACAAACAAGTGAACAATCTTAACTAAGATAAAGTTGTGAGTAAAAGCCTTGTCTCCATGCTTGAACTTTAGAGAAGACGTAGCCCTTTTGATGTGTTAAATTGGAGGTACTGAGAGGTCTTTCACAGACTTTTTGTCTAGGACCCAGTGGAATATAAATTTGTTTTTAGAAAAGAGATCAGGTCTGAAGGTAGTCTATCAAGTTGCTAAAACTCCCTTAAGGAAGTTTTGAGGAGACCATTGGCTTGCAGACACAATAGTTGATATAGGTCAAATTTACTAATTTTTTTTACTATGCCATCTGTAAACCTAAGTTTTAACACAACTTAATATACACCTTTATGTAAGTGATTGCTTTGATTACCTATTGCTGCATAACAAACCAGCCAAAAGGTAATACTTTAAAACAACCATTTTATTACTCCTCATGGTTCTCTGTGTTGATTGAGATCACCCAGGTGGTTCCGGTCTTGTGGTGTCACTTAGGGCCACAGTAATTGAGTGGCTCTGTTGAGCTGAAACATCCAAATGACTCACTCACATAGCTCTCAACTGATGCTTGCTGGAGGCTGGGAGCTCAGCTGGGCCGACTGACCACAGCACCTCACACGGCCCTTCATGGGGCCTGGGCCTTTCACAGGATGGTGGATAGCTTCTGAGACGGAGAATCTCAGGAGTCAGTATTCCCAGAGATCAGATGCAAAAGCTGCCTGTCAGTCCTTGAAGGGTGAGAACTAGCATGGTGTCGCTTTACCATAATCTACTGCTGAAGCAGTCACAGGGCCAGACTAGATTGAGGCTGGGGAAAAATACACTCCTCCTCTCCAACGAGAGAGCTAGAAAGAAATTGTGACCATCTTTACGCCACCAATTCTCTTGTCAAGAAATAAATCTATGGGGGCACCTTCGTGGCTCAGTCGTTAAGCGTCTGCCTTCGGCTCAGGTCATGATCCTGGGGGTCCTGGGATCAAGTCCCACATCAGGCTCCCTGCTCAGGAGAGAGTCTGCTTCTCCCTCTCCCTCAGATGCTCCCCCTGCTTGTGCTCTCTCTCTCTCAAATAAAGTCTTTTAAAAAGAGAAAGAAAGAAATCTATGGGTCACATAAAAGGTTTTTTTTGAAAATCATTTTATGTGTCTTTCACCTCTGCAGTGTTTATCTCAATGATATGGTAGCTATGTGGCAAATAGTGCTACAGTCATAATCAGATTGCGGTCTGCATTCTGCGCTTTTCTTTACTGGGGATTGTTTACTTCTTCCTTTTGGGTACCACTTTAAAGGCACAACTTAAGCAACCATATTTGTTCCTTCACGATAGGCACTTTTTTCCCATTTACTTATGTGAAATTAAAGTCACAGCTGCCAGAATGTCTTTCAGATCATAAAGCAGTATCTTTCTATCTCCAGGTCACAGTTCCCCTCTCCAGGCATCAGCTACATCCCACACAGAGCATTATATGTGAACCTGCATGACCTCTTTCATTATTTATTCCCAATTTCTAGCCTCTGCATGGTAAAATTATAACTGAGTGGGAAGCAATTTCTGTTCAGTTCAAGAATCTGTTGAAATCATTCAAGTAACTTGCCTATAACAACTGAAAGAAGCCCAGTGTCATACTTGCAATACTGAGCTCTGCAAATTGCACAGATTCTTTTTTCTTTTTCATAAAGATGAGCAGTTCAAGTGTCAGAACAGGTATGTTCCTATATGAGCAAACTCAGTATAGTTATAAGCTACAAATTTAATTTGAGATTTAGTGTTTTCTCTTTCCTTAACGTAAGCTCTTATTTGAAAATTCATTTTTAAAGGTTCCATCAAACATGTTCACGTGTTTAGCACATAAGAATTTACTTATTATATTACCCAGCACCTATTCTATGATTCTATGTAATGTAGCAAGTTTTGAAATCAGGAGATGTAAACACTTCTTCAAGATTATTTTGGCTATTTGGTGCCCCATACATTTATGTATGAATTTTAGGATCAGTTTATCCTTTTCTGTGAAAAAGCAACTGGGCTCTGATAGGGATTGCTTTTAATCTATAAGTCATTTTGAGGACTATTTTCATTTTAACACTGTTAGGTCTTCCAATCAGGTGTCTTTCTATTTATTTAGATCTTTCATTTCTTTCAATAATGTTTTGTGGTTTCAGTATATAAATCTTACACTTCCTTGATTAAATTTATTTATTTTTTAATAGTACTATAAATGGAATTGCTTTAATTTCAGATTGCTCATCACTACTGCATAGAAATACAACTAATTTTTGTATATTGTACATTGATCTTGTAGATTGCCACTTTGCTGCACTAGCTTATTAAAAACTAAAGCTACTAGTTTTTGGTGTGTTCTTTAGGGTTTTCTATATGTAAGCTAATGTTTTTTACAAATAGAAATAATATTACCTCTTTTTTTACAATCTGGATGCCTTTTCATTCTTTTTCTCGACTAATTGCCCTGGCTAGACTCTCCAGTACAGTGTTGAGTAGAAGTTTCAAGAGCAGACATCCTTGTCTTGTTCCTGAAGGCTTTTACTTTTCATCATTAAGTGCAATGTTTGCTCCAACCACTATGGAAAACAATACGGATCCCTCAAAAAAAAACCTAAAAATTGATCATATGATTCAGCAATTCCACTGCTGGGTATTTACCCAAAGGAAATGAAAACAGGCATTTGACGAGATATATGCACCCCCATGTTTATCACAGCATTATTCACAAAAGCCAAGGTATGGAAACAACCCAAAGCCAACGACAGATGAATGGATAAGAAAGATGTGGTACATACACATAATGGACTATTATTCAGCCATGAAAAAGGAGGATATCCAGGCATTTGCAGGATGGACCTTGAGCACATTATGCTAAGCCAAGCAAGTCAGACGGAGAAAGATAACTATTATGTGATATCACCTGTATGTAGAATCTAAAACAGTGAAACTTGTAAAAAAAAATAAATACAGAGTAAAATCATGGTTACTTGGGGATGGGGGTGGATAAGATTGATGGTGTTTAAGGGTATGAACTTGTAATAAGTACTAATAAGCCATAGAGATCTAATGTATAGTATATGGAATATAGGCAAAAATATTATAAGTATGTAATGTGATCAACATTGTTACAGTGGCAACCATATTATAATATATAAATGTATCAAAGTAACATACTGTATAAGAAGAAAAAAAGCATGATGCTTACCGTGGATTTTCAACAGATGGCCTTTATCAGATTAAGAACGTTCCCTTCTATTCTGAATTTGTTGGGTGTATTTATTAAGAAATGGTGTTGGATTTTGTCAAATGCTTTTTCTGCATATATTTAGATGATCATGTATCTTTGTTCCTTTATTCTATTAATATGATGTATTATATTTATTTTTGTAGGTTGAACCAATTTTGCATTCCTGGGCAAATCCCACTTTTCATGGTGTATAATTACTTTTATATACTGCTGGCTTTGGTTTGCTAATATTTTTTTTTTAGGATTTTTGCATCTCTATTCCTAAAGGATAGTGGTCTGTGGTTTTCACTTTTGCAATGCCTTTTTCTGCCTTTAATATAGATGTAATAATAGCTGCATAGAGTAAGTTGGAAAGTGTTCCCTTTCCTCTGTTTTTTGGAAGATTTAGTGAAAAATTGGCATTTATTCTTTAAATGTTTGGTAGAATTCACCAGTGAAGACATCTGGCCCTATGCTTTTTTCTTTTTGGAAGTTGATTACTCACTCAATCTCTCTACTTGTTATAAGTCTACTCAGATTTTATATTTCTCCTTTAGTTTAGATTAATGCCAATTGATTTCAATAATATATAAATTTTGCTCCTGTATTTCTCCAGCCCCCACCTTCAATGCTGATATTGTCAGAAATTACAAGTTTATACATTACATGTCAGTTAATACAGATTTGTAATTATTGATTTATGCAGCTGTCTTTAAAATCAGATAGAAAAAAAATGAATCACAAACAAGAAATATATGTATATACTTTTACACTTACCTAAGAAGTTAGTGACCTTTATCCGTGTTCTTTATTTCTTCACGTGGATTTGCATTACTGTGTAATGTCTTTTTGTTTCCGCTTGAATGGCTCTAGCAAACAAATGCCCAGCACTTGTTATGGGATATGTCTGCTAATGACAAACTCTTGCAGTCTTATTTACCTGGGAATGTGTAAATTTCTCCTTCATTGTTGAAGGGTAAACTTGTCACATGTAGCATTCTTGGTTGAAAGTTTTTCTTTCAATACTTTGACATGCTATCCCATTGCATTCTGGCATCCATGGTTTCCAATAAGAAACTACTGTGAATCTTACTGAAGGTCCCTTATTTTTTTTTTTAAAGATTTTATTTATTTATTTGACAGAGAGAGACACAGCGAGAGAGGGAACACAGGCAGGGGGAGTGGGAGAGGGAGAAGCAGGCTTCCCGTGGAGCAGGGAGCCCGATGCGGGGCTCCATCCCAGGACCCTGGGATCATGACCTGAGCCAAAGGCAGACGCTTAACGACTGAGCCACCCAGGCACCCCTGAAGGTCCCTTATGAGGTCACTTCTCTCTTGCTGCTTTCAAGATTCTCTGTTTGCTGTAAGCTTTTGGTTAATTTCATGACTCCAAAAGAAAAGTAAATTCTCATAGTTTTTAGCAGTTTTTTGTTCCTTTTATGGAGGGGCAGAACTTGGGAGTTCCTTACTGGGCTGTTTTTGCTGACTACACCTTTTTAATATTAGTATTCAGAATTTCACAAATTACCATTGACCTAAATGTAAGTTCTTATTGTTTTTACTTGGGTTTTTGAAATAGTTTTCTTGATGGACCTCTCTGGTCCCAATTACAACTCCCTCTGATCCAGCCATAGCACTTCTCAATCTGTAGGATAATGTCTAAATTCCTTAATATGGCAAAAAAAAAAAAAAAAGCCTTGCTCCTGACTCCTCCCCATCACCCCATGAGCCACAGTGCCTTTACTACTCCACCCTGGGTAGTCTTCAGGTGTCCCACTCTCCCTGCCTCTCCAACTGTGCTAGTGGAGTGCTGTTGCCTAGAATTTTAATTCTCCCCTTCTCCTCCACTACTCACACCTATGTGGTGTCTCCCACAAAAGGCTTTCTACCCACACATGATAGTTTAGATACCCTTCCTGGGTATCCAGACAGGTTTATACCTCTATCATGTACCTGCCTCAAGGGATAATTATGAAGATTAAATATGTTAGCACATATAAAGTATATATATAAAGAATTGTATAAATATATATTATTTGTATCATCACACTGAATACTAATTGTTGGCTTACTTGTCTACCCACACTAGGCAGTTAGCAGCATGAGGGACAAGACTCTATTATTTCTTGGTCTTCCAGTTCCTAGCACTGTGTTTGACACAAACTTTGTTTCATATATTTTAACTTTTTTTTCCACATTTTAAGATCCTTGAAATCAAGATGGACCTTATAATTGATGAAGTCTTACAATTGCTGTCAGCCAGACAGGAGACATAATGTGATTATCATTTCCTGAACATAAGAGAACATGGTCACAGTCACCCAGCAATTCCTCATTCATATCCACGTTGCATGGGTCGTTGCTACTAAGTGTGCTGAATTTAACTTCTATTTAATATGTCTTCAAAGAGGTTATAGCATAATTTGCTTTGAAATAAAAGGTTACTGTGTGTGCAAAAAATGCATTGCAAAAACAACAGGGCATAAGATTGATACCGATGAAACAATATTTGTCATTTGAGAAATAACAATTTCTTTTTTTCCTTTTTCTTGTCTTTTTATTATTGTACCTAAGAAAGGAAGACACTCATAAAGAGTTGAAACTGTGAAGTACCTTGTTATTAAAATACATTTAAAAAGATTACCTATATACCGGGAGCCTCAGAATAGTAGAAATTTCAGGATAGTAAGAAGCTGATGTGATCAATTTTTGAAGGGTTATCATTAAGACATCAAACGTCAATTTGTCAGCAACATTGTTATCCTAAACTTTTATTCATGTGCAATTTGGTAGAGGATAGTATGGTATAATGTGCATATTATGGTATGATTCGCAAAGTTATATTTTTTCAGCAGAACATCGAACAGTGATGTGTTTTCTATCTCACAATTGATGAGATATTACAATAGCTACAATTGTTTCACAACAATTGCAATAGCTATAATCATTTACTGGATTTGTCAATGAGTGAGTTGATCATAATTGACTGCCACATACTAAGTTGTCTTTGACAAATGTCTTAATCTATTTGAGTCTTTGCCTTCTCGCTTGTAAGGATGTTTTGTTTTGGTTTTGTTTTGTTTTTTGTTTTTTTAATTTTATTTTATTATGTTATGTTAGTCATCATACTAACATCATGATTCATTGCTTGCATATGACACCCAGTGCTTCATTCAATAAGTGCCCTCCTTAATACCCATCACCAGGCTAATCCATCCCCCCACCCCTCCCCCCCCAGAACCCTCAGTTTGTTTCTCAGAGCCCATAGTCTCTCATGGTTCGTCTCCCCCTCTGATTCCCCCCCCCTTCCTTTTTTCCCCCCCTGCTATCTTCTTTTTTTTTTTTAAACATATAATGTATTATTTGTTTCAGAGGTACAGGTCTGTGATTCATCAGTCTTGCACAATTCACAGTGCTCACCATAGCACATACCCTCCTCAATGTCTACCACCCAGCCACCCCAACCCTCCCACCCCCCACCACTCCAGCAACCCTGTTTGTTTCCTGAGATTAAGAATTTCTCATATCAGTGAGATCATGTGATACTCGTCTTTCAGTAACAGGATCACAATCTAGAAAGCGGTTATTAGAGTGTCTGTTTGTCTTAAAAGAATTCCTTGGAAAAAAATATGTAGAGTCACTGGCATTGAAAAAGTCATCTTAGGGGAATATATTATTAAAAGCAGGTTAAATAATCTTTTCAAATGCTCAGCAGAGTTTATGGCACATAGTCACACTGACAACCACGGTCACAACCGAGCCCTCATTGTTAAATCAAGGACATACATTGCATAAGAAAGGTTTTATTTCTATGCCAAATGGGCTATAGTTGCTTTAGCACTTAATTTCCAAAGGACTTCAGATAACTTATGAAATTGCCATGTTCCCATATAAAGGATTTGTACCTTTTCTGTATCCATGTTTCACCTGATTATGAAAGGAATACCACAATACCGTTCTGCTTCTAATCTGTTCTTTCCAGTAGGTTTGCTTTCATTAAAATTGCTGCAGTGAACATCCTTGCAACATGAATTACATTTACAAATGTTCAGGCATATCTGTAGAATAAATGCCTATGTGCAAATGTGATGTAAAATGACATGTATAATTTTCATAGTTATTGTCCACTTGACCTTCACAGAAATTTTGTCAAGTTCTACCCCCTTTCAGCAACACAAGACCGTTTTACTACACTCTAATCATTTTAGCAAATACATTTTTTGTCAACTAAATAGAGGAAAAATGGTATCTCAGTGTCGTTTTGAATTTGCATTTTTGTGAGTGTGTTTGAGCATCTTTTCATCTGTTTAATAATCATTTGTATTTCCCCTTGAGTGAACTGTTTCTGCTTATTCTTTGCTCATTTTTCTATTTGGCTGCTGTTTTGTTTTGTTTTTGACTTGTAAGAGTTCTTTAGAAATCCAGGATAATAGCAGTTTAACTATAACTTGGGTTACTTTTCCAGGATTATCGTTTGAGTTTATTTATGGTGAGTTTTGGCAATATATTTATTTATTTTGTGTAGTTGAATATATCAGAGCTAGTCTTTGTGTCATCCTTAGACAGGTTTCTCCAATTTCAAGATATCTTAAAAATCCCATGTTTTATCTTAGTAATTGTTAAATTTAAATGATTCACATATCTGAAATTAGTTTGAATAAATAATGAGAGGTAGGGAGTCAACATTTTTCCCTGTATGACCACTCTCTTCTCTCAACATGTCTTATTAAAATAATCAAATTTTTTTTGCTGATTTGAAATAACACCTCTTCATATTCTACACTTTCAAAAGCTCTTACATTGATATTTGGACTTTTTGACTCTTTGATCTGCCTGGCTATTAAGCTAATACCAAATTGTTTTACAACTTAGAGGTATTCAGAATACTTATTTCAGCAGGATGTTGAATGACCCAAGCCTACATAATCATCACAGAAGGAACTTTTTAGTATACAGAAGCAAATAGAAAACTGCATCAAAAATTTAATGGTCACAGTTATTAAAAAAATATTTTAGTAGCCAAATTTAGAAGCAGTATTATCCCTGGAGTTGAATGATAAAATGTTAACATAGCAAATACTGCATAAGAAATAGATGCACTCTTTAGCATATTCACTGGTTACTTCATTAACAGGTTCCAGCAAACTAATTACATTTTGTGCAAGCAACAATAAATGAGCAACAGAACTTAGATTACTTAATAATTAAAGATTTGTTTGTAGTTTTTATTCAGATTCCCTTTTACATGTAATGGCTTCTGGTCTCCATGTTTAAACATCTATGTTCAGAACAGACAGTTCCAAAATGAAGAGTGTTAACAAAATACTAAACCTTTCATAGTCTACAACATACTTGTTCTATTGTCAGTGACGATTTTATGTCACTTTTCTTTATAGTTTTCTATTTTCTAAACATGTCTTCATTCCCTTTCACTGCATTGCAGAGTGAGACCTAGAAATCTCTCTGCAATTAAGTTAAAAAGCATTATTGAATTTATTATTAACCTGTCATGCTGTCAAACTTACTATTCCCACATGTCCAAACACCTGAAATATAAGACTCAGAAGGGTACACTTAACAACACTAACATAAAAAAAAAATTCTTTTTTGAACAACAAAATGTAATACAGGAAAAAAATGTTTTTCAGTAACAACTTCTAAAATGAATTTTTACTACAATTCATAACTTGAGAAAATCTAAAAAATTCTCCCCTTCATGTATTGAAAATTGTTGGAAACGCATAGCAATCTTCTCAATGACATTGTTTGTTAAATTCCTAGTCTCCGTAGACCCCAAACCAGAAAATTGTTTCATTAAAACACCCTAACCAAGTCTTCTGTTTTGAAGTTTGAGCAATGGAAGGAAATATGTTTTGAATAGTTTGTTTTTCCTAAGACTTATTTTTTTTCTTATTGTTAGATTCACCATAATGTCTGGCTTACGGATAATCTAACACAGATGTTGTTGTACATGATTTTGAAGTTTTTGTCACCTCAATTACACAAGAAGAAAAATTAACATTCTTGTTTTATCTTAACCAGATTTAAAGATTTCTCAAGAGGAACTTTTTCTTTTCTTTTTTTTTTAAGAGGAACTTTTTCTTGAAGGACGCTTATCCTAAAGAGAATCGAACAACTCGGGGCGCCTGGGTGGCTCAGATGGTTAAGCGTCTGCCTTCGGCTCAGGTCATGATCCCGGGGTCCTGGGATCGAGCCCCACATCGGGCTCCTGGCTCGGCGGGGAGCCTGCTTCTCCCTCTCCCTCTGCCTCTCTCCCTGCTCATGCTCTCTCTCTCTCTCTCAAAACGAATAAATAATCTTAAAAAAAAAAAAAAAAAAAAAGAGAATCGAACAACTCAACTGAAATGCAACACTTAAAGGATAGTTAATTAATGTTATGAACACTAACCATTTGGTTCAACAATTCTGCAATGATCAGAAGTCTATAGCTTAGGAATCCCTTCTATTACTAATGGCAATGTTCTTGGGTCCAAATCAAGAAATTGTGAGACAAAGTAGGCTTTGAATAGCATTGAGTTTCTTTCTGTAGCTTTAACAAAGGCTGTAGGATAGGTAACCACACAGAGTGCTTGCAAAGTCACGAACATGGTCTTGTAACTTCCCAGAAGTTTTCACTATCCAGTCACTCAGCACTCAGAGGATCATAAGAGAGGAGGCTAAGTGAACCTGCTCCATCTTATCTCAGAAAGACCTTCAGCCTTGGTCCCTGCGTGGTCGTGCAGTCCTCTCCGGAGTTACTTATTAGACCTCATCCTTCCCTGTGGCTGCCTGATCAATACTGGTTACTCTTTATGAAGAATACTGACAATGAAGTCTAGTTGCTTGACCTCCTAGATGATCCTCAGTCTGATTCCAATTTATCTTGGATCCAGTGGAGGCACACATTCTAACAATTCTTTGAGTTAGTGTTTCAAGGAGGATTTGATCAAGACTAAAATCATTCACTGAGGCTGGACAAAAAGCTACCAAAACAGCAGTTAATACTTCCCTTCCAATAATCTGCTGAGTTTTATACTAAATTTGTACAAACATTAATAATTTTTTGCCTTATATTACATTTCTCTAAATGCTCATTACTTTAAAAAGGACACAACCCTATTATCTAAATATACCCTCTTAATATTGGTATTACCTGTCAATCTATTTCTATTTAAAGACATCTATTAATAATTGTTTTTCTACATAAAATTATTTTCACAATCACTAATTATGAGATGTTTAAGCAAGATAAAGTGGAAGCTAGTACATGCCAAAAAGGGAAGTTGAATGAAAACCACAAAAAAATCCTTAATTGTCAAGTAACCTAAGTTTTACTAATAACCAATGGTTCCTTGCAGAGAATATAATTAGTTTGCTGCAAACTGTGGAAGAAGTAACTGAACTACCATGCTGCAGAGTGTCTGCATTTCGTACATGATATTTACCAGTCATTTCATGTTTTAACTTCAGGAAAAATACTGTTTTCCAAAATAATAAAATTGTCTTTTAATTTTTATCTGCATCTCAGGTATTTTGGATCCTTACCAATGTTAGTATTTTCCTTGGATGTTAACTTTTGGGCACAATGGATAAACTTAAAAAAAAAAATCACATTTGGGAAATAGCCACTTATCCCAATGTTTGCAAGTCACAATCAACTTTTATAAAATTCTTTCACAGCATTTATGGAAGAATGACATTGTTCTCTTGATTTGTTTTCATGCCAAATTTCATTAATAGCTTTCCTAACAGTCTTAATAGTGAACAACTTTATAAACCCCTATTGAACATCTTACCTGGATCTTTATTGTGCTGTTGGTTTCATTTGCTAATTATTTACGTGGGCTTTTTTCATTGCTATAAGGTTGGGGCTAGTTTGCTATTTTTATGCAGCTTTGTCAGGTTTCAGTACATATATCATGCTGACGTCCTTTATTATGCTTTTAAATCCTAGAAAAATTTTATGGTTTGATCGTTTTTTACTATAAAAGTTTCTTTTTCCCCCCAAGCAAATAACATTTCTTTTCTGGGTAAGAATTTCAATATTATGTAATCATCAACTCAGCAACAGTGTGTTGTTTCATTCTTGATAGTAAGCCTGGGATGGTAATGAGACACCAACCAGCTAGACTGAGGTCATGGAATTTACAGAATTTGCTTCTCTTTCCCCTCATTATGGCAAGTCCACTGCCTTCCTCTGCCTCCAACATGTAATACAAGCATGGGGTGTACAGGAGGTCAAAGTTTCTTGGAGCCCTTGGGACTCACTTTCTTTCCATCCCCAAAATTACTCACTTCACAGCACTTCTCAGATCCCTAGTCTCTGATATAACTAGTCTTGCTCTGGTTATAGGATGACAGAAGCTATCCATGAACAGGCTGGGAAGTCACTGTCATCAGCTGTGCAACTTGTTGAGCAACGAGGTGTTTGTTACACTTCAAGCTAACTTCGGTAAAATGGAGACTTTCCTATGCTCCACCTCTGAAACCATTTAAATGGTATTGAGAAGACCAATTCCTTAGATGTTTTTATTGAGTTCCCTGTTACCTATTCTAGATCTGGTGTATTTTTGGTGATTGTGGTTACAAAGGGGGCTGAGCTCAGTAAAGGTTAGATATTTGACCACTTATTTCTCAAATATAAAAATTAGATTATTTTTCTCCCTGGGGCAGTTTAGGAAATGCATGTTTTTCTTTGAATTTATTTGCATGGTGTTGAGCGAAGTTTTCAATTAGGATTTTTTTAACTTTCTCACGTAAATGTGATTATTTTTTCACCATAATTTTCAAGCTTACCTATTTCAAATTCTCCCTCCAAAAAACTTCACAATAATTAATGTTTTCGAGTAAGCAAACTTCTGCTGCTAGCATTAATTTCTTCCTTCACTGGTCTTCTAAATTCTTGTGTTGGAGGTTTATTCCATTCACTTGTATTCCTTAATCATTTAGAAGTAAGGCATTTTGATTTTGGCCTTGCTATCTGAAGCTCAGTGGTTTCTATCAGTAGTATTTTCGTCATAGTGATTTTCCAGACATTCTGTAATTTTAGGTACAATTTTCTCCTTGGCCTAAGATAACTGTCCAGGTTAGTTTTTCTTTAGTTGGCTTGGTTGTGTATCTTCTGTTATTTTCTGATCTTATTGCTTTGTGATGAATGTTGCCAACTCTATTTTAGGAATCTGAGGTTTCTTTATAGCCAGTCCAGGTGACTTGTGATTGATTTGATTTTTCCACCATTACTAGAAAACAAGATATTTCCTTGGTTGGGGGGGCGGTGGGCGGGAGAAGTTCATGTGTATTTCCAGAGGATCTACCTTATGTTATTTCACATTTGTTTGAGGAAAACTCAACTGAAATCTTGTACTACAATTTTTCTTCCCTGACCCAGAAGCAGAGCTGATGCTGGGGTGTGTATTCCTTTCCTATGGTTACCATAACAAAGTGCCCCAAACCGAGTGGCTTAAAATAGCAGGATTGAATTGTTTCATCGTTCTGGAGGCCAAAAGCCTGCAATCAAGGTGTCAGCAGGGAGGGCCATTCTCCCTTGGAAACCTGTAGAAGAATCCTTCCTTGACTCTTCCTCCTTTCTGGTGGTTTGCTGGTAAACTGTGCTGTTCCTTGACTTGTAGACCCATCACTCCAATCCCCTGTCTTCACATGGCATTCTCCCTGTGACTTCACAAGACCATCCTCTTATGAGGACACAGTCATATTGTTTTAGGAACCCATCTTACTCCAGTATGACCTCACCTTAACTCATTGCATTTGCTACCACCCTATTTCCAAATAAGGTCACATTCTGAGGTGCTGGAGGGAGGATTTCAACATACCTTTTGGGGAGACACAATTAGACCCTTACTTAACAGGATGTATCTGCCCTGACTTCTTGATTCTGACCTATCTCTTATATTTTAATAATTGTTTCATTAAAAAAAAAAATCTTGGAAATGTGGTTTTTAAATAGCTGCTCCTTGGTAAAAGTGTTTATCACTTTTGGGTCCTGTGCCTATCCTTTTTTTTTTTTTTTCCTGATATCTTTGTATAAATTCTGATCTGGCTATAAAGTTGAAACATAGCTAACAATGTCATTTCTCTTCAAAATGCAAGTGATATTATACAACAAAATTATTTTTAAGAAGCAAATGATCATTTTTGTTAAATAGCACAGTGATTTTGAATTCAGTGTATAAAACCTCATCTTTACTTCAAACTCATTTTTTTAAAGAGGTAATGTTAATTTTCTAATATCTAGGATATATACTAGTGCTGCCTTAGAAATAAGGAACTCCAACATTTTCTAGTGACTCCTAAAACCAATGTTAGAACAGTTAACCAACCAGGATATGTTGGATATTTTATTTAAAACTTGGGGCTGGTAACAGAATGAAAGATCACATGTAAGGACCTGGTGGGAGTTGGCTAAAACTTCTCTAAGCAGACTGAGTGGGCAGAGAAGCTCATAGGTAATTCCATTAGACAGACCTGCTTCATTTTCTTATCAAGTTCTCCATTAGCGTTGGTTTGAAAAGAACAAAAAGGCCTCAAAAATATACTTACAAATATGTCATTTAGTAGAGGTTAAAAGATAGACTCACGGTTTTATAATATGCAATTCCAAAAATATCACTCCTAGAAGAGCCATTTGGAAGCTTCTCCAACTGGTTAAGGGGGAAATAAGAAGTCTCCACTTGCCTTCTGTATCAGTTGACTTAATATATGACATGGGGGATTAAAGAAAGGAGAAAACTTTCACTCGTCTCCCTTGGATCCTAAGCAGAGGATTTTGGTGCTGACATTTGAGTGGTGGTTCATGCCTATGCATGGCCACCATTTTGAGTAAAGGGTCAGTTATCACATCAGAGTCTGGCATCCACGATTCGGACAGTCTTAAATCCTAATGAGTCCAAGAAATAGGGTACAGGAGTGGATTTCATGTACTCTTGATTCATCAGAGTTTGACTCAGCCTCGAGCTATCTTAAAATTTACATGAAGAAAATTCTTCTTTAGGGTCTGAGTTGTGAAATGTCTTTTAAAGCCTGCTACAGAGTGAAGTATTTGCTTTATGTTTCCTGATGTGGGAAACAAAGGCAGAAGAAAAATTATTAAATTTCCTTACTACCTAGAGCCCACTGACAAGTCCTTGAAACAGGCAGAGTGGCATTCCTCTAGGGACTCAACTGCCTCGAAGTTAATACTTTGCTAAGGGCAAAAGGCAATTCTAGTCTGACCGCACCTCACCCCCGCAATCCTGTAAGTCTACTTTAACATATAAGAATTCCTTTGGAAACTTCCTTTATCTCTAAACCCTCCAAGATACATATTGGCAATCATCCCCCAAGCATATGACCCACCGATATACATGTGAAGGATCTCATGACTAAGGTTTTATTAGGCAGTAATAAATGAACTTTTCCTGACAACACGTAGCCCCCCTCAAGTTCCTGGAAACCTTGCTTCCAAATTCCTTAGAGACTTATGCTATCCCTAACCCCCTCCCAACTTGAAAGTATATAATGGGCCCCTCCTCATGACCCTGGTGCAGCTCATTCTGCCCACGGGTCCTGTTCCCGGGCTTTAATAAAACCACCTTTTTGCACCAAAGACGTCTCAAAAATTCTTTCTCGGTCCTCGGCTTTGAACCCTAATAACGTCTTTCCTACATCATTTCCTTTACAGTTAAACAGAAATTGATGGTAAGACAATATTGGACTATTCTCACACGCACATTTAAAATATCAGAGCGTGGTATTTTCAACCTAATACCGATTCAGCATTCCGTCTTCATCTGAAACTGTGACAGGTCTTTAAATGTTTGAATGTAAGCTGATTTCTAGTTAGCAGTGACTATTATTTCAGAGCACGATGCGCTTAATATTGTATATACTCAAGGAATGTCTTACATTTCTACCCTGTCATCAGTTCCTGTTTTAATCATAATTCATTTCGGTATCGAGTCCTCTATACAAACTACACATGATTAGTGACATGTATTGAATTTATAATTAAATCATCTCCTTGTTAAATAGCACTGGATAGAAATATGCTCAAGTGGTACCACAAAGAGAGTCTAGAGTAAAAATATATATTCGATTTTTAAAGGTGTTAGGCTATGAAAAATTAGATTCTGCTCCCAGCGATTAAAACCATTCCAAATCAAACCAGAATGAAAATACTACTTTGCCAAAATTTCCAAAAGAGAAAAGTTTTTGGAGATTACCTCAGTTTTGTAATCAATAAAAGAAAAGAAATCCACAAAATTTCATCTTTAAATCACAGGTGAAGTAGTATGTTGAACTGAAATTGAAGCCAGGTTATTGTAAGACTTCACTTAGAGCAATTACTGTATTCCTTTAAAGTTCTGCAAGCTCTCAAATCACAATTTAGCAGCATGACTAAAGCTATAGTAAAGACTCAAAAGCAGAGTTTTCCTAAAGGGAGGAAAATGGCAGCTATCAATTTAGTGGGATTCAAAAAAATCAGCAAAATAATCATACCACTAAAAGACAGCATTACATGTTAACTTAGAATGAACAAACCTTATTTAAATTATAATATATAAACATTTAAACCTCCAGGGGCGCCTGGGTGGCTCAGTCGTTGAGCGTCTGCCTTGGGCTCAGGTCATGATCCCAGGACCTAGGATCGAGTCCCGCATCGGGCTCCCTGCTCCCTGGGAAGCCTGCTCCTCCCTCTCCCACTCCCCCTGCCTGTGTTCCCTCTTTCTCTGTGTCTCTGTCAAATAAATAAAATCTTTAAAATAAATTAAATAAATAAATAAATAAACCTCCAAACCAGGTTTGGCAGTGAGAAGATTGAAAGATAATGGGTTTGGTTTGGGAAATGCCAACAGACTGGCAGGGTGATACCACATGGTATTCAGGTGTTTTGGGGGGGAGGGGGCAGTAGATGGAATTACTGCCACGTACACCATCTCAGCAGTATTTTATATGCAACTCGAACCCATATTCCTACCTCCCCTCCACCACACACAGACACAACTTGGAGAATCAGAAATAAGAATGGTGGCTTCATATATTCATAGGATATATTATATTCATAATATATATAAGATCTCAGAAGGGCAAAAATCATAGGCGATGCTATTAAGTATAGTAAAAAGTAAAGAAAATTCAAAGCATTTATTATTTTTTAAAGTATTATGTTCCAAATGGGAACGCTGCTTGATTTCAGTGACAGTGTAGGAAACATACTGACCGGGGTAAAATAAATTGCACCATAAAAATGTAAACATTAACTAAAAAGCTCAAGTCAGCCTTAACTGACACCCACAGTTCTAGCCCTTATCTGAGGCAATTACAATCAGAAACTTGGTATTAACCTTTCTGAATGGCTCACATAGCTTTTAAATTCTTTTTTTTTTTTTTTAAGATTTTTATTTATTTATTTGACAGAGAGAGACACAGCGAGAGAGGGAACACAAGCAGGGGGAGTGGGAGAGAGAGAAGCAAGCTTCCCAATGTGGGGCTCGATCCCAGGACCCTGGGATCACGACCTGAGCCGAAGGCGGACGCTTAACAACTGAGCCACCCAGGCGCCCCGCCTTTAAATTCTTAATACATTTTTTAAAAATATTGCTGAACTATCTCCTTGTATGGGTATACAATTTTCCATTTTATTTTCCCCCTACAGATAAGCATGTAGTTTTTTTTTTTTCCATGCATACCTGCATGCATATCCCAACAATGCTGCAGTGAACAGGCTTCTATTATTCCTTGTACACATAAGCAAATGTTTACCCAGGCTGGACAGTAAAGGCAAATACAAATTAAAAATAAGCTTAAGTCTCCTTGTGGAAGTTAAGGGAAGAAACTCCTCGCATCCATGTCCCTTCCCCGTTTTCTCAGTGTTTACATTTGAAAACTTGTAAGTTAGTTCTCTGTCTCTTTGATATGTATGTAAATCTGTTTTAAAGCTAAAGAAACCTCTCTCCAGGCTTTCTCAAGGACATCTTTGGGAGCCATTTCTTTGCAATGTATTTATGAGAGACAGCGTCCCTATCTCCCAATTTCTGTGGTAGGGGAGAAATCTCACACCATCTTGCACAACTACCTCCTGCCATGAAGATATGAGAAGTGATTTCTCCTTTGGATAAAGAAATGAGCTAATACAGACGGTCACCCCAACTATCAAGTGCATTTAGGCTGAACCGTGTGTGACAAAATGTGCCAAGGCCTCTTACCCGAGAACGACTTCTGGTTTACCTTGAGAACAAGCATAACATGGGTTGTATCTTCTGAGCTATACAAAAGGGCCTTTTAATCTCTAAGCTATTGCTCCTGAGGCAGACATTCTGGCTCGTGCTTATTCAATAAACATCGTTTTCTCTCTCTTCTACATTTGTGGAGCGGTCTTCTGGATGGGAGATTTTGTTTGTTATTTCCCCAATGATCGCAGTTTGGCCTCTCAGCAATATGTGGGCACAGACTCAGGTGCACAGCAACACTAGAGAGAAACTGGGAGGTATCTATCAAATCAAATCCGGTCAAAAGGCAGATTGTGAACACCGATTTTCCTGTATGTTCACCAACATCAGGGATACACTCAAACTTACACATTTCTTGCGGCATCTGATAATTTTTTTTTTCTTTTACGTTTCCTGGTTACCCAGATTTAACACATGAATTGCTTCTTCCGAAAATTCTGGTTTTACATTCTTTGCCCATTTTTACTCATTGTCTTAGGGTTTATTATCCTGCTTTATTGACCCTCATCCAATTAAGTGGGTTGCAAATATTTTCTTTTGTCTGTGGCTTGTTATAATTTTACTTATAATCTCTTGTTAGACATGACATTGATGCAACCAAATATATCTATATTTTCCTCTTTGGCTTTAAGCATTTGGGGATTTAAAAAGGAATTTCTCGGGTGCCTGGGTGGCTCAGTTGGTTAAGCGACTGCCTTCAGCTCAGGTCATGATCCTGGAGTCCCAGGATCGAGTCCCGCATCGGGCTCCCTGCTCGGCAGGGAGTCTGCTTCTCTCTCTGAACCTCCTTCCTCTCATGCTCTCTATCTCATTCTCTCTCTCAAATAAATAAAAAAACAACAAAAAAAAAATCTTTAAAAAGGAATTTCTCAGCCTGGTGTCAAAATTTTTTCCATACATGCCGAAGTTTTGTAGTTGTATTTCTTGTTTTTACATTTAGGTTATTAATTTCCAGACTGTATCACTGTGAGGAACAGCACAATAGAGATAGGACTTTTTTTTTTACCAAATGGCTAATTGTACAAAGTTACATGGAGATTAGTCCAGCCTGTCAGATTCCTTAAGCCTCCATTTTTTTCAGTGGATGAAAGCAGATTTATACTACTTGTTCACTGTTTAAGCCATTCAGACTCTTTAATAACACTGATGTATAAATGGAAATAAAAGTGCTATTATTTTAAAAATGTTCATGTTTTAGGTAATGCCAGATTTCAAACTCAAACACTTTGACTATTACTGCTCACTATAAGGGATTTCGAAAGGAACATCACCAGATTTTTTTTAAACATATATTTATTTATTAGAGAGAGAGAGAGAAAGAAGGAACAGAGGGAGAGATCTCAAGCAGACTCCCCACTGAGCAGGAGCCCAATGCAGCGCTGGATCTCACGACCCTGAGATCATGACCTGAGCCGAAACCAAGAGTCAGACACTTAACTGACTGAGCCACTCAGGTGCCCCTCACCAGATTTTTTTTTTTTAAAAGCAGATTTCTGAGCCCCATCCCCAGAAAAATATTTAAATAAGTCTGAAGTGAGGCTCAGGAATTTTCATTAAGCAATTAAGTGAATAAGGAAATAAGTATTCTCTCCTTTAGCCATTTACGTAACTTACCCTAAATTCAAATTTTATGTTCAAGTTACAAAAACAAATTATGGTGAGAATTTAGGAGTAAAGCAAAATACTCGGTTTTACTTCTAAAGTGTAAGAAATGATAAATAGGGGGACACCTGGGCGGCTCAGTCGTGAAGCATCTGCCTTTGGCTCAGGTCATGATTCCAGGGTCCTGGAATCGAGCCCCACATTGGGCTCCCTGGTCAGCAGGAAGCCTGCTTCTCCCTCTCCCACTCCCCCTGCTTGTGTTCCCTCTCTCACTGTGTCTCTCTCTGTCAAATAAATAAATAAAATCTTAAAAAAATAAAATGATAAATAGAATAAACTATCTCACAATGACAAACAGAACCCTCAGTGTTCATAGAGAAACCATTATCTAAGGGACTCTCAATACTTAAGATTATCCTCAGAGAAGGTAACAAACGTGGTAAAGGTGGGCAGAGAATGCAATACTCCTGATTTTGCTCAAACACAATGAATTTCTTGTAAAAACGAAAATCAATGTTTCTAAAAAAAGAAAATTCCAAGAAGACTTGTCACTTTCAGTGACCACCCAGAATAAGCTTTAGGTTTCTAACATTTAGGTTTTGGCACCAACTTTTCATACTACTTACACAACTGGACTTTGGAATCAATATAGATTAAGAAGTTGTAAAAAAATTAAATTAAATTAAAAAAAAGAAGTTGTACTTTGGGGCGCCTGGGTGGCTCAGTCGGTTAAGCGTCTGCCTTCAGCTCAGGTCATGATCACAGGGTCCTGGGAATGAGTCCCATGTTGCGCTCCCTGCTCAGCGGAAGCCTGCTTCTCCCTCTCCCATCCACTTGTGCTCTATCTCTGTCTCTCTTTCTCAAATTTTTTTTTTTTTTTAAAAGAAGTACTTGGTACCTAAACCAGAAAAAATTTTAGAGTATGACACATGTTTCTTAGAAAGCAAGATTTAATGCAATATATTTTAACAATTAAGAGGGGCTATATTAACTAAATGGTAAGTGATATTTAAATAAGGGGCTTCTTTATATTCCTTAACTTCAGAAAATCTAATTCTATACAGAATACATGTCCCAAAAGATTAAAGAGCTTATTTACTTAAATGTAGAACATATAAACACATTTGTGATTCCTAGGCAAAGCTTAGGTTTAATGAGAAGAGCAAGCTACATTTTATATAACCCATGATAACTATTTATTCCCAGAATACACCTGTCAGAGCAGATGCAATTCCTGCTAGGTTTTTGTTCCCCCTGCTCTCAATAAATGCATGGATCTTTCCTACCCACATTCATAATAATGTATAAGACAATTTGATCAATGCCTCATTTTGTATTAGCTCTGGCTTATGTCACAAACACTTTTAAAATTCCTTTGAAAGAAATAGGTTGGTAATGTATGGTGATTAACATAACAATTAAAAAAAAAAGAAATAGGTTGGACCTTTCAGATGACAGCAAGTCCCTTAAAAACAAAGGGAAAAAGTGAACAGACACAAAGTTTTGTAAGGCAGAAAAGTACACCCCATTTACCTTTCTAGAACCATATTAATTCACAAAAACAAGGTTTCAGTCAAAATATTTATTTTTTTCCTTAACTGGGTTAAGTGGTAATACAAGTACGAGGCTGCCTTAAGTTCCTCATGTGCTATACTTTAAATGTCCCAAACTTTACAGAAAACTACACATGACCTATTTTCTTTCATAATTCATAATACAGAACCTCAGCTTTCATTGTATATGCTTTGAAGTGACTTCTCTCTGCGACCATTACTAATACAGATTTGAAAAGACTAGCTCCAGTTGGAGAGAAGTGCAACAGTAATACCAGCCAGGCTCCCAGGTACAAAAATAAACAACCAGGAGGAAGAGGGGGTAAAAAAAAAAAACAGAAAACTGGAGTGAGAGAGAAGGAATGTTCATTTATATTGTTTCCAACTGCCAGCAACCAAACCAGAGCTAGAATCCAGCGCCATGTGCGTGCTGAGTCCTTGGCAAGGACACGCCACGCTGGCTAGGGCTCGTGAAATTATAATATTTAAGGATAACAATTTTACATGAAGTACCAAGGTTTGAAGTAGGAAAAAAAAAAAAAAAAAAAGGAAAAACTGCAAAAGAGGAACTTCAGGGCTTCTGTGACTACCAGAGTCTGCAGCCTCCCTGGAGAGTGAGACTGGACTGTGAAGACAAGACACGGACCCATAGCCTTGCTCAAAGACTGCAGGTCCGGCTTCTTACCACCCCAGCACTACCACTACGAGGCACAACTTGGAAGCTGGTAAGGGGGGGGCCATCATTTAAAAAGATGTTACAGAGGATGTAAACATTATCCTGAACTCATGGCGACCACCAGAAAACCCCCGTGTGGGCGCAGGCTCCCGGGGGTGCCATTGCTGTCGTTCCGAACAGGGAGAAAGATTCATCCAACCCGAAGAAAAACCAGAGCATTCATTTAAAGTGCAGCCCCGGGAGGACTCGCAGAACAGCACACCCGCCACCTTATCCGTCCTCAGGACTGGCTCCCGCCCAGGCAGGCTGCATTCTGCACGCGGGACAGAAGCTGAAGCCATGTCAGCAACACTGGGACTTGCTCTCTGCGGTCAAGGTCTCCTGATCCAGTTTAATTTTGTCCACGTCGTTTTCTTCATTTGGAAAGCTTTGTTGGTTTGCGAGAATATTCTCCACGAGGAACCGGGCTGCTTCATCGATGTTCACGTTATCCTGTAATGCAGAAATGATGAACGGGATGAATTCCAAGGATTAATGCTTAGAAGAAAGCATGAGTATTAATGGGACAAGCACAGTTTGTCAGAGGGGGCGTCCACCATCTTCTTCCTCACTACAGGGTATACACCCTCAGAGGTCAATGCCATTGAGTAATGTGGCTACAGAACTCTCTTCTTTTCACAAAGGATTCCCCTTCCTGATGTTCCTGTTTCAAATTTTTTGCCCCCGAGGTTCAATGAACCATCTTCAATGGTTGAAAAGGAAGCATCATCCCACGCTGGGTTGCCACTCACATAAATGAAAGCACTGAGATGAAAAAGTTTCTGCCCTTGAACATTTAAGTCAAGCATTCAGCATACATTATGAAGAGGAATGTCAACGGGTTCACACATTAAAATATGGTAAATGCATCATGTCGTTTCCCCATCTCCGAGTACAGATTATTACTTCTAGTTGTCGTGTGTAAATTAACCTGAAACAATGTTGTAGGTGTGATGTCCATTAAAAATACCCTAAGGAATCACTGGCTATCACAACATTTGTGTGACAGATTTATTAGCTGTCATTAAATACACGAGTCACACATATCAAAATCTGGGCTTTTTAAAAAAATATTTAACTTTTCATTTCTAAATGATTTCAGATTGACAAAAATGTTGCAAAGTAGCAAAAATTCCTACAGACCTTTCACTCATATTCCTAAAATATTAACATCCCGGATGTCCAGATTTCCAGATAAAATCAGGACATTCGATAATAGTGTCAGCATTAATCATGAAGCTTATTCAAATGTCACCATTGTCTCAATGTCCTATTTGTGATCCAGGTGACCGGCTGTATTTCGTGCTCGTGTCTTCTTGGTCTCCTTTAACCTGGGACAGTTCTTCAGTCACCTTGCCTTTCATGACCTTGACTCTCTTGCGGCAGCATACTGGTCAGAGACTATCCCTCAGTTTGGGCTTGTTTGAGGTTTCCGTATCATTAAACTCAAGTTACGCATTTTTGACAGGAGTAAGTGATGTGTCCCTCTCAGCGTCCGAGAGGCACACTTGCTTAACGTCATGTCTGCCAGTCTTCTCCACTGAATAGTTACTACTTCTCCTTTGCACTTAGTAAGCTCAAATATGGAAATATCCTATTTTTCATCATAGTTTTCCCCATTAACTTTAACATCAATTAATTCTTCCCTAAAACAGCTATTACCATGGTGATTAAAGGTGACTATCTGGGGTACCTGGGTGGCTCAGTCATTAAGCGTCTGGCTTCGGCTAGGGTCATGATCCCAGGGTCCTGGGATCGAGCCCCGCAAAGGGGTCCCTGCTCGGCAGGAAGACTGCTTCTCCCTCTCTCCCTCCCTCTGCTTGTGTTCCCTCTCTAGCTGTCTCTCTGTCAAATAAATAAATAAAATCTTTAAAAAAATGTTTTAAAAATTAAAAAAATAAAGGTGAACTATCTATTTCCATCATTCCTTCTACATTTATTAGTTGGAATTCTACTGTTAGGAAGAGTTTCCTCTTCTCCTCTACTTGTTCATTCGTTTATTCCTAACATGGATTATTATTTTATTCTATGGAATAGATGCATTACAAGTTATTTACTTTGTTGCTCAAATTGTCTTGGATTTTTGGAGCTCCTGTAAGTAGGGTCCTGTTTCGTTTTGAAGGGTCTCCATCATTTTGTGTTTCCTTAATTTCTGGTACCACAAAATATCTCTGTTGCATCTTTACTTTCCTTGTCCCACCAATCCTGGAATCAGTCATTTCTCCATTAAACTTCTGTTCTTTTTGCAGGAGAACAGTATTTAAAAACCAAATTCTGGGGGTGCCTGGGAGGCTCAGTCAGTTAAGCATCTGACTCTTGATTTCGACTCAAGGTCATGATCTTAGGGTGGTGAGATTGAGCCCCACATCGGGCTCTGTGCTCAGTGGGGAGTCTGCTTGAGATCCTCTCTCCCTCTCCCTCTGCCTCTGCCGCTTCCCCAGCTCATGCTCTCTCTCTAAAATACATAAATAAAATCTTTTTAAAAATAATAAAAAATAAAAACCAAATTCTGGGGACTAGAAAGCTCATTGGACCTGTGGTGTCATTGCTCCTGAGCAGGCAGAGCTAGTAAATATACATGTGCCCTCTACAGGCACGTAGACATCAATTTCTGTGTTTATCAGTTTATACATATGTGTATATAGACACACATATAAACACAGAAACATATTTATACATACATATAAAACATTAAGTTCATATTGATCTCTCCAATTTCGATCTAACAACATGAGGCTCATTCTAGCTATCTCCCTTATCTGCTATACTTTCTCAGATAGTGAGAAACCTGCAAGACTTGGGCTATTCATTCGGGTATCTTTTCCAGAATCAAGCTTTTTTTTTTTTTTTTTTTTACCTCCACTCCCACGGTAAGCATTAACTTTAATTAAAGTATTGATCTTTGAATGTCCAAAAGTCATTTAGCCCCCACCATTCCCTTTAACTCAAAGAATTATAATGCTATTTAACCGCATTTAGTAGCAATTGATCAGGAACAGAAAATCCCATATTGTAATTAGCCACACATTTTCGTATTGGAAATCCATTATTTCCCATAAAGGTGAAAAGATGAAGTTCATGAATTCAAGACTGTCTTTTGGCTGTGTTCCCGTTAAAATTCAGATCACAGGAATTCAAGCAGAAATCAGCTGGGAAGTCAGCTGCCGGCCAGCGCAGAAATACAGGCATTAGTGACACTCGGCCAGTACTTTAAGCCTCGACTAAAATCTTAACCTAAATTTCGTATTACTGTTATTCTCTTGGAACATTCCTGGATTACTACTGAAGAAATTAGGCAGAAGGTGTTGCTAATAGATTTGTAGGAAAGCACAGAACAGAGCTGAAACTTCTACGATTAACCATTGTTTTCCTTCTCCACTCACAGGTAACCCTGTTATAAATGTAACAAAGAGGATGACTTCACAGTCTCAAGCTACACGCCACGTGACGCTGTTTCTGAATCTTCCATCTAGATTCTGCGGACGAATTTGGATTTATTACCTGAATGATTAATTCAAACAAAACTTAGAGAAGAAATTTTATCTGTAATACATGCATCTCTTCCCGCAAATCTCATGCTCTAGTAAACACTGCACGTACCACGGATTATTTCCCAACAGAGCTGGGACGACAAGCAAATCAGCGACAGACCCTCCGCGGATGCAGACGGAGGGCGTGGCTTTCCGGACACGTGCCCCCACGAGGCCCCGCCCCTCCTGCCATTTCTTCTGCCTGCCTGGCTAAGCGCTCGCGCGGCACCCAGCCCCGCACTGCAACTTTCTTCTGCCACCATTTTTTTTTTTTTTAAAGATTTTATTTATTTATTTGACACAGAGAGCACATGAGAGGGGGGAGGGTCAGAGGGAGAAGCAGGTTCCCTGCCGAGCAGGGAGCCCGATGCGGGACTCGATCCCGGGACTCCAGGATCAGGACCTGAGCCGAAGGCAGTCGCTTAACCAACTGAGCCACCCAGGCGCCCCTGCCACCACTTTTTATTCACGAAACTAGATCTTAAGATTCTAGGATGTATTTATTTAAACAAATAGCCTTTAGCTTAGGAGTAAAAACGTCTGCCTCCAGCAGACACTAGTTTTTCCGATGACTCCAACATTGCTCAGTTATCTCCAGAGCCGCTTTTCTGTGCAGTCTCTCATAGCTTTGCTTTCCTTATTCTGATCATCAGCGGCACCAAATCATCTTCTACTTTTAGGGTGGGTTTCAGGTAAAGCTAAAAGTAACCTAGCCGTAAGTAGGTAATTTAACCAGTAGATAAACCCGGTCACATTTGTTAGCTAAGAGAAAAAGGCTTTTAAAAAAATACATACCTACAAGAAATCCACAGAAGGCATCCCAAATGCTGGGACTGTGTTAAGATGCACAGTCTTATGGTTTGGACTTTGTCATTACAGAATTTCTCTAACATTTCATCATTCTGACATAAGTCCGACTGTTATTTGACCTCTATAATGTGAAATTTCCAAAGCACATCAACAAACTCCCTCCCCACCAATATTTTGTGCTTGTGATTTTCACCTTTGCTTTCTTATATATCTAGGCTGGCAAGATTTTTAACAACCAACTTAAGTGTTTTCTGTTTTTCTTCATAAAACACTGTATCCCATAATAGATGAAAGAAAAAATTCTCACTCCACTATTCATGAAGCATGTCACAAGTGTTGATACTTTCCTCTTGTTCAAATTCTTTCATACACAATTAATCTGAAACTCTTCAAACATCTGAATACATCTCTCTGATACTTTCAGTGTCCATTTTTGTTAGTACTGCACATGACCCACACATTCACCAGTGTCATCTATGTCACTATATTTCGTGAAGCCTTCAGTAAAAATCAAAAATGCTTGGGCTTGACAAGACACTTTATCCCCCCATAAACTCCAGTTGCAGAAGTGCTTCATTTAAAGGCTCCAACTCAGAGAATGTCATTGTTCTTTGCTCTAAATAATAACTATTTTTTATTTTGATGGAAAACCTGCCCTTCTATTCACCTCCACATTAGCCAATTTTGAAAGCATTCCTGCTGCCCGCTCAAAGAAACTATAACATATCCATGCTCTACTTTGCTTTTTTCTAGGCTCCCAAAAACCACTCACATAAACCCATCTAAAGATTTTAAAGTTACAGCTCAGATTTTCGAGCTAAGAGCAGAGCAGATACAAACACAAAGCAGATCTCACCTTTGCAGAGGTTTCAAACCATCCACTGAAACCATGTTCTTTGCAGAATTGGTCCATCTGGGGAGGATTCTGGCCACCATCCTTTTTTTGGTCACATTTATTAGCTAAGAGGACAGCAGGAATAGGGCTGCCATTTGGAAGGTGGACTTTACTATCCAGATCACTTTTCCATTTTAAGACGGCCTCAAATGTGGAACTTCTCGATATATCAAAGACTACAAAAGCACCAACAGCTTCTTTGTAGTATACTCGGGTCATGTTGCCAAACCGCTCTTGCCCTAAAAATAAAGAAGATATTAAGAGCTCATAATTCAGACAGAGTCTATATTTAGATATAACCCCTCTGACCCTAGGCATAGTGCTATAAACACGTCTCCCATTCCATAGCAAAGAAACTGGTGGGATGAAGGATGCACAGAACCACGTGACTGATCATGGGGTCTGAGTACACAATCAACTAGCTTTATGTTCTGCGCGTGTCCAACACATGGTCCATAAACATCCAGATGACAGGGGCACCTGGGTGGCTCAGTTGTTAAGCATCTGCCTTCGGCTCAGGTCATGATCCCAGGGTCCTGGGATGTTTGGGCTCCCTGCCCGGTGGGAAGCCTGCTTCTCCCTCTCCCACTCCCCCTGCTTGTGTTCCTACTCTCGCTCTGTCAAATAAATAAAAACTTTAAAAAATAATAATAATAATAATAAACATCCAGATGACAGTGCTTAAAGCTACAGGGCCCATCGCTCCCCCACCTCCCACTCCCTCTGGTCTAAGAGAAGAGTTACTGGGCGCCTGGGTGGCTCAGTTGGTTAAGAGAAGAGTTACTAAAGGAAAAAAGAAAGCTGGTGGCAGAGGGGAAGAAGAGATGAGAATAGAAGAAAATGAAGCTTGCAGGAAGAAGATAAGTATGGTGGGTAAAATGCAGTCAAAAAGACTAGGACTGGCTATGAGATAAAGGAGCTCATCTTTCCTCCCCATCTCTTTCCTGCAACCGCTTTTGACTCCGCATGCAAGATTGCTCTCCTCCAAGAAAGCAGACACATGCAAACCTACAAACAAAAGTGGCATATGTGGCTGTGTGATTAAAAGAAGGATCAACTATAGAGTCTTCAAGTATCATACTTTTAAAATAATTTAACATGTTAAATACTTTGGGGAAAATTCCACTGCTTCACATACTACATGGGACTTTGCAAAGCATCCCCTTTCTGTCTGGTCTTGCTCTTTGACACAGGAGGGACCCTAATCTTCATCTGACAGATGAAAATCCACGCGGACAGCTGCTTGGACAGGATGCCAGTGGCACTGACAACATAAGGCAGGACTACAGCCCGGGTCTCCTGGCTCCCACACACCCATGTTAATACGATGCTGGCCATTCTGAATCATCCTGTAGTTGCCTTGACTTCTAAGGCGTTTACCTTCAGTCTGTCAAGTTATGGACTAGAGTGCTCAGGAAAAATGGCAATCAGTGCAAATCTAAGATGGGTAACTCTGACCAGTGATAAAAACAAAACTGATAGGACACTTTCCTGTTAAAACACATGATGGGGGCGCCTGGGTGGCTCAGTTGGTGAGCGACTGCCTTCGGTTCAGGTCATGATCCTGGAGTCCCAGGATCGAGTCCTGCATCGGGCTCCCTGATCAGCAGGGAGTCTGCTTCTCCCTCTGACCCTCCTCCCTCTCATGCTCTCTGTCTCTCATTCTCTCTCTCTCAAATAAATAAATAAATAAAATCTAAAAAAAAAAAACAAAAAAAAAAACATGATGAAAAACACACGTTTTCTACATTTTATGGAGAGTAATAAATGCAAAGCTAGCCACAAAAAAATATTCCTTCTCCAAATTCTACTATAGCTTCATACAGTTTTAGATATAGCTTAGTGAAATAATGGAAGAACACAATAGGCAAACTTAAATGGATACACTTGAAGTTCATTTGGTTTGTGACAACTCCTCATACGGGCTTATCTGAAGTGTATTATGATGATCCAGATGTCTGAACTTCATTGTAACAAATGGTCACATATGAAACCTCACTATCATGTTCATATTTTATTGGTAGGTAAATCTGACCAGCCAATTATATAGCTTATTTAATCTCAATGCTGATATCTATAAGAAGTTAACATTGTACCATTTTCCATAAACATACACTTAATAATCACACATGGCAAATTCACAGAGGATATACCAACTGGTCAACAAAGTCAGTATCACTATTCTGCAAAAAGACGACATATATTGCATTAAAGTGGTTCTGACTTCAATTTTAACTAGAGAGCACATACTACTGACTTTTTAGTTTTATAAATCTTAATTATTAAATATAAAATGACTATGGCAACATGGGAAACTAGCCTCATTAAGACAGTCCAGATTATAAGATTATTTCACAGTTACAAGAAAGTACTCTTTTGGACTATCCCTTCAATTTAGAAATGCGGGTAGGGTGCCAAACTAGTAAAAGTATAGAAATCCAGAAGTTATGAAGAACCATTAAGCTTCACTGACTATTGTTTTGTTTACTGAATCATTTATAAAGCCCTAAAAATACTTCTTTCAACCAATCTTACTAAATCATATTCAAATCTGTCCTCATATAAACTTCTTGGTAAAACATAAGAAAGTCAGAAATGTGTATGACAAGTAATTTTTGAGGTGGACCCTGTGGCTTAGAAACCTCAAGTTATTTTCCCTAGGTTCCCAGGTGAGGATTCAAAACTCTGCTAGTTTCAGAGTGTGCTTTCTAACAACCACACCATACAGCAACTCAAAATAGTGTCAATTACACTATTAAGCAGATGAAAAGGAGAGGTACAGCCTGGGAGAAAAAGATGCAAATCCTAGATCTAGTAAAGGACTTATACCCAGAACATATAAAGAACTCTCAAAACTCCGAAGTAAGAAGATAAAAAATCTAATTAATAAAGTAAGCAAAAGACTGGAACAGACACTTTATCAAAGAACGTATACAATGACAAATAAGCAAAGGAAAAGATGCCCAACATCATTAATTATTGGAGAAAGGCAAATTTAAATCACGACAAGCTGCCCCTTCATGCCCACAAGAATGGCTAAAATAAAAAGTCTGATTATACCCAGGACTGGTGAAGATGTGGAGCAATCAGCTCTTATACACTGCTGGTAAGAATAAGAATTTAAAATAGTACATCCACTTTGGTAAACAATTTGATAGTTTCTTAAAAATTTAAACATATGTCTACCATCAACCAACACATTCCACTCCTAGGTATTTGCCCAAACAAAATGAAAGCACATGTCTACACAAAGTCATGTTTGTGAATGCTCATAGACGTTTTTTTTTTTATTTTTTTTAAAGATTTTATTTATTTATTTAACAGAGAGAGAGATAGCGAGAGCAGGAACACAAGCAGAGGAGTGGGATAGGGAGAAGCAGGCTTCCCGCGGAGCAGGGAGCCCGATGCGGGACTCGATCCCTGAGCCGAAGGCTCGATGCTTAACAACTGAGCCACCCAGGCGCCCCGACGTTTTATTTTTTTAGCCAAAACAGCAATGAATAAAGTATGGTATATCCATACAATGAAATATAACAATAGAAAGGAAAGGAACAAACTATGGATACAAGTAACAAAATGGATGAATCTCAAAATAATGATGCTGAGTAGAAGAAGCCAGACCAGAGAGGGAATAGGTATTACTCTATGAATACATTTATATCAAATCCTTAAAAATAAAAACTATAGTGACTTAGTAAGAGGAAGCACATCAATGATTGTCTTCGGCAAGGCAGAGAGATGAGTTACAAAGGGGCAAGAGGAAATACTTTTGGGGTGATGGAAATGGTTGCAATCTTGATTACAGTGATGTTTCACTAGTGTTTACATATGGCAAAACATCAAATTGTACAGTTTGTTGTATGTCAATTATATATCAATAAAGTAATAAAAAATAATACCTACCTCGGAGGCTCACTGGGAAGGTTTAATGTAAAATGCCTGCCTGAGAGTCTTTTAGGGCAGAGTACGACAAACTATAATTCATGGTCAAATTCGGCTAAAGTTTTATCGGAATCTTGTCGCCCTCATCTGTTTATGGGTTTCTACATCTGTTTTCATTCTACCATGGCAGAGTTGAGTAGTTGCAACAAGGAATGAATGGCCTACAAAACCTAAAGTATTTGCTACTTCTGTTCTAGGGGGTGAGGGATGGTCTATCCCTTGAACTGGAAGTGCTATATAAAAATCCATGAAGGCATGTACTTAAAGTATAATTTACATGCACAGACCTTAAGTTCAAAAAGTAATGCCAGGCCCATAGTAAGCACTGTGTAAATGTTAGCTAGTATTAACTGCTCAATAAATGTATTACATGATGAAAGCCTGAGCATCCTCTTTAAAATTGTGCAACTAAACATGGCAAAGCCTTAAACTAGTTATATGCTATAGTGGTGAAAACAGTCTGCAAAGGAAAATGAACTTGAGGAAAGTACAAATATACTAGAGAATCAAAATATCAAGCACTAAAGGTCAAGCAACCCCAGGCATGTTAACTTTCTCTGCCAAATAAGTGGAGTGTCTTTAAGGATCTTTAGGGATCTTCTAAGCCCTCCCAGCTCTCCCTTCTGATGTTTTAAGTTTCTCTGTGATAACTTTAATATGATTTTCTAAAGATTCTGCAATCACTGAATCCAGACAGCAATGGGGATCAAATGTAAATAATCCAGAATCAAAAGGCCACGCCATGCATTTAGGAAAATAGCTTACTTTCCAACAGAATAGTAAAGTATACTTCCTATTTTATTGAGTTCATCATCTCCTTTTTTAAAAATTCTGAAGTAATCCACTACCGCTTCAGAGATATTCCTGAACTGGTCAAAACAAGTAAAAACCACACATTTCTAAAATACATTAAATTTAATTACAGAATAGAGAAAGATACAATGAATTCATTTAAAATAATAATCTTAACATAGGGCGCCTGGGTGGCTCAGTCGTTAAGCGTCTGCCTTCGGCTCAGGTCATGATCCCAGGGTCCTGGGATCGAGTCCCACATCGGGCTCCCTGCTCGGCGGGAAGCCTGCTTCTCCCTCCCCCATTCCCCCTGCTTGTGTTCCCTCTCTCACTGTGTCTCTCTCTGTCAAATAAATAAATAAATAAAAATCTTTAAAAAAAAAAAAATCTTAACATAAATTTAAGAGCTGTTCTCCAAAAAAAAACCTAACAAGGTAAAATCTAGATTTAACTATGTTGGTTTCAAAGGTTGGAATGCAGAGATACGTTAAACTCTTCCAGCTGTTAAACTAGAAAATAAAGGAAACTTTGCTACTAGAGTAAGAGTTGCATCCCATAACTTTGTTATTATTACTCTCTGGGTAATTTTATCTCTTCCCTTCTTATTGCCTAAAAGAAAGAACTATAGTGGAAAACAAAACAACTGTTCCCAAATATTCCATTCTCCTCCACTTCTAGACGAAGGATCACACTCTTCTGCCCCCACTAAATTAGGAGTGGCTACGAACTAGTCTTGGCCCATGAACTGTAAACAGAAGTGTCATTTCTAAGCAGAATCACTTGGGTGACAGTGTCCTTGTCCTGCTGCAGCAGGCTTGAACCCTAATTTTGAGATGACCGCATCAAGAGATGGTAGAGCCTCTGTTAGCCTGAGTCTTCTGGTAGCTCCAATGCAAAACTGCCCTCACATCCTTCCCTCCATCCCAACCGCTGCCCTCACTATGGACATGTAGAAAGAGTGAGGAATAATTATCTTCAACCACTGACATATTAATGTTGTTGGAACCCCAACATAACCTAGTCTATCCTGACTGATACAACTCCCAAATATATATATATTTTTTTACCTCGTATCTAGATTTGATTTCCACTAAAAAATATGTATTAGGTTCCTTCCATGTACCAGGCACTGTGCTGGACACTGGTGAACATCACGGAACAATGAATATGATTTCCTCTCCTAAGGAGCTCACAGTCTATTTGAGGGAACAGACACACTGATACCATGGTGTGTTAGGTGTAATCAGAGATACAAAGAGTATATTATGGTAACATACAAAGGGATGCTATTCAGAGAGGTATGTAAACTAATCTTATTAGTTGTTTCTTATCAAGAAATGCCATTCAGATGCTTAGTTGGACACAACAGCTTCACATATTTAACTTCTAGATACAACTTCCAACAGTGCTGAGTCTTCCCCATGAGAATGCTGCATTCTGAGGCGCCTGGGTGCCTCAGCTGGTTAAGCGTCTGCCTTCAGCTCAGGTCATGACCTCAGGGTCCTAGGATAGAGCCCCAGGTCGGGCTCCCCACTCAGCAGGGAGTCTGCTTCTCCCTCTCCCTCTGCCCCTCCCCCCCTGCTCATGCACAAGCTCTCTAATAAATAAATAAGTAATCTTAAAAAAAAAAAAATGATGCATTGTACTACTTCCCTCTCACAACGCTTTGGGAGTTAGCCCTAAGTTTAAAAAAGGGCTAAGGACCAAATTAATGGAAAAAACTTTCATATTTACATTAAATTGCACAGGAATTCTGAAGAATCCTAGAATTATTTTTTCTTAATTTTAGACAAAAAAATATAAAGAATACTCTCTGGGAAGTAGCCAATCAGCCATTCTAAGCTCAGTCCAAAAAACTTTATTTTTCTTGGATTCTACTTTACATAAATATGTAAATAAAATGCAGGGAATTCCTACCATGCTGACTGCTCCTGGGTTGTGTCCCAGGACAGGACAGGGTAGAGATGTCTGCAGTTATTAAATACAAAGACAGATGCATGAGTTTTGTTTCATGGAGTGTATGTGTGTATGTGTGTGTAGAGTTAAAGCTTATGGCAATATAAAAACTCAGCAGGACCTGGGAGATCTTCCTCTAAATAGGAAGTAGCTCAAACAGGGTGGGGAGATTGTAAGCAACACAACCTTCTGTAACCAGTGCTGTAGTCATTTCGTACTGGAGGAGGAGGGACCACTTTCATGCCTTCCTGAGCAACACTTAGATGGACAACATTATAACTGAAAGAGGATACCCCATATCATCTAGTCCAACCTCTCTTGTTTTATAGATGAGAAAATAAAATCCCAGGGAGAAGAAATTACTCCAATTCCCGAGTTATCTATTATCCAATGTGCTGTCCAATCTGTTAGCCAAAGACTTTCTGGAGTACATGTTGCTCCATGTCCCACGTTTCCAAACAGACCCAAGGCAGTGCCATGGGCCTAGGACGACTCTCCACAAGGAGAGCACAGCCCTATCGCACAAGGGAAACCCCTTCTTTAAGTCTCCTAGGGCTTCACCATAGCAGCTATGGGCAATGCTCCAGTGCTGAGTGCTTTAGTTACCCCAATAGTAGGGCAGCCTCTGCTGTGGGCAGACTGCCGAAATATTCCAAAGGATTCTAAAATGTTTTAGCTTTTAAAAAATTCTGTTACTTCCTTTTCTAGAAGAGGGAACCTTTATTATAACTAGACATCATGGCAATGAGAATGAAGAAAAAGCACAGTGCTAGTCATCTAGGCTCAAAGACATTTAAAGATGCACAACTTATATACCCAAGTGGATGAAGCTTAAGGTATATATGGTGGCAAAAAGATCAAAATGCTTATGTAGTATTTGGGAGTATCCAACACTAATGACTTGAAAAGGAGTTGAGGTAACATATTTCCAAAAATACATAATTGAATTAAGGAAAAGAAAACCACAAAATAATTTGCCTTCTTTCTTTATATGTAAATTTCCAAAAGGAAAGTATTTCCTCTCAGTGTTTGAAAAGGAAAGGACTACATTCTGAATGGTTATCGGAAAGAGAGGCCAGAGATGCTCTCTTTTGTGATTTTAATCACTCCCTTTGTTTAGTTTTTTAATGTTCATCTCAATATTTTATGATCATGACCTCATTTGATAAATAACCTAAATATTTCCTCGCATTATTTGAAACTCAAAATATAAATTTCACCATGAAACACAAATCAAAGTAATGAGACAACTGGTGTTTAGTATTCCAAGTAGAAATGCTTACCCTTTCCCACCGAGAATCACTGAGCTACATAGTCTTACTCAAGGTGATCCAGAGGAAAAGTATAGTTTCTAATTAGTGCTTGTAAACTCCTTTAAAAAAAATCCTTAAATCTCATTGTGCGGTTTAGAGATGAAGCACTGCTAACTTGTGTTAGAAGGCCAATAGATCAAGACCAAGTCAAATTTCATTTCAATCCAGTCATCAGGGGCACCTGGGTGGCTCAGTTGGTTAAGCGTCTGCCTTCGGCTCAGGTCATGATCCCAGGGTCCTGGGATCGAGCCCCACATCAGGCTCCCTGCTCAGTGGGGAGTCTCCTTCTTCCTCTGTGCCCTCTCTCTCTCTCTCAAATAAATAAATAAAACCTTTAAAAATAAATAAAAATAAATCCAGTCATCAGTTCTAAAAGGATAATTATCCATTAAAATTTTTTATACCATGATATAGGCAACAATGTGATGTCATAATGGGTCTTGGGTTTGTCAAACAAAAGAGTAACAAACTGAATACAGAAACAAAATAGGAAAACACCTAAATTAAAAGGAAAATAAACTGCTTTCGAGATGGTAGCAGTGGTAATACTGAGTAGTTCTCAAAATTACCTATTCCCCGATCAACTCAGACTCTGGATTTCTCTTTTTGCTACCTTAAGATGACTGGGCTTTTGTGGTATTCAGTCACTGTGTAAGGCCTTATTCTGTGGGACTATAAAAAGAATGGCTGACTTTAATCAATCTGAAACAAGGAATAAAATCAAAATATCTTTTTGATTTGTGTTCAAAGTCATAAGTAGTTTTAAAAGTTTAAGATATTAGCTTTTTCCTTTCTTACCTAGTTATTCAACAAGAGCAAGAAATGTGCCATCTCTGTCCTGTAAATGCTCTTGTGTCCATACACTACCCTCAGAGGGAGGCTCTTGAGATAGGCACACAGACGAGGAGGAGGTGATGTGAAATCGAGAAGAACTCCGGGGTCATGGAAGGTGAGCGTGAGGGAAAACGGGGAGCAGGCAGGTTTGCCCCGTTAAGCGGAGAACTCCTTGAGTGAGGTGAGAGGATCAACCTATCCCCAGGGTGCAGCAAAGCCAATGACAGAACAACTTCTCCTCAACTTTAGTAGAAATCAGATTGCACGTAGTGCTTGGTAGTTGCAAATTTCCAGGCCCTACCTCTAGGAATTCTAAATTGGTAAGTATGGAGAATTGGTAGTGGTCTATTCCATTATCCCCTCACAGAATTTTATTTGGGGAAGCAGAGTCCAATTAAAAAAAAAAAAAAGGGCCCTAGATCTCCCAGCAGTCCTCACAGCAAGGCATGCACATCTGCTTGGACCACAAAGACGAAGACTATGACCAAGGCATAGCTGGGCAGTGCTCATGTCAGCTTCAGTCCATGAGGACTTTAGGGTTCTGCTCAGCAGCTGTGGACTGCCCAACCACAGGCTTACCAGGTGAGAGAATAAAACTTTTTGTTAAGGGGTGCCTGGGTGGCTCAGTCGTTAAGCATCTGCCTTCAGCTCGGGTCATGATCCCAGGGTCCTGGGATCGAGCCCCGCATCGGGCTCCCTGCTCCATGGGAAGCCTGCTTCTCCCTCTCCCACTCCCGCTGCTTGTGTTCCCTCTCTCGCTGTCAAATAAATAAAATCTTAAAAAAAAAAAAAAAAAAAAAAACTTTTTGTTAAAATCACGATGCATAGGGATGTTTGTCAGAGGTAGCCAAATCGATTTGACACAGTTGATGCTAAAGAATCTGCATTTTATGGGGCACCTGGGTGGCTCAGTCCATTAACCATTTGTCTTAGGCTCAGGTCATGAACTCAGGGCCCTGGGATCAAGCCCCACATTGGGCTCCCTGCTCGGAAGAGAGCCTGCTTCTCCCTCTCCCTCTGCTGCTCCCCCTGCCTGTGCGTGCGCTCTCTGTCAAATACATAAAATCTTAAAAAAAAAAAAAAAAAAAAGAGAAGTGAGTGGAAAGAATGGGGAAGAAGAGAATGTAAGGCTAACTGTCAAGAGATCCTTAAACTAAACCCCTACTATCCATTTATTTTTATGTGGCTCTTCTTTCTCAAAAGAAGAGTGGAGAAATTATGTGTCTAGCCTCCTTGGTTATAAAAAGCACTTTTGAAAATATAATTGAATAGAGTTCTAAAGCACTTTTATCTCGATCTTTTACCTCACCCTGCAGAATTCCACCCACCCCCTCCATTTATATGTCTGCACTGTTCTCCCGCTCCAGGAGATCTCTGCAACCACAACACAACCTAAACTTGTCGACTTAGTCCACTCTCTACTACTTAAGTGTTGATTAAGTGTGAAATCATCACCAGTTTAAGGATATGCTATCCTCAGGCTACAAATCTAAGGCCTTCAAAGTTTTCTTCTTTGGAAGAGCACTTTCTTTCATCTCTCAATCTTTTCTAACAAATGCCTAGAAATATGTATCAATCATTGTTTTCTATTTTCTATATTTTATAATGCTTCGACATCTTGGGGCCTTGGGGACCAGTGGAGGGACTGCCCCTTCCAGCTAGCTAGTTCTTAGAGACAGACAGCAAAGCACCTGCTGAAAGCACATCTTTGATAAGCAAACCAACCAATCCAGAGTCCTCACCACGCATCTGCCTCCCTTTTCAGGCTCCTGCAGTCTAGCACACTATCTGCCTGCCCTAAATCACCCATGGCCGGGTACTAAACAACCACAGACCACCCCTATAGCCCAACGCCCACTCAAATATTCCAAACTAACCAACCCTAAGCTTACTCAGCTTGCCTATGCTGTCTTGTCCATTCCTTCCTGCAAAAACTACAATAAAGCCTAGCCCATGCTCTTCCCTTGCTCCTTCTGCCTCTTGACCAACCCCAGTGCTTCCCCTTGTGGCCCTGTATAGGGCAGCATGCTCCCTTCTCTTGGGAACTATGAATAACAAACCATCTTTTCAGTGGTGACGATCTGGTGTGTTGGCCTTACCACACCTGATAAAAACAAAATCCTGGGTATGCCTTAAAACAGAATAAGAATCCTTGAAATGTCCATATCAGCTTAAGAAAATCAGAAGGTCAAGAAAACATATACATAATGGATAAAATTTCTCCTAAAATACATTTGAAAGTAACATTGCCTCTCTAGAATAATGCACGGCTTAAAGGTTTAAAAAGTGAAATCAGAGTAGACCCTGCAAACATCTATAATTATTACTGTGCTTTTCCAGGGTGTGCTCTGCAAGTATGTATCAATAAAACGGCTTTGTTATCTCCAGAAAGTCCACACTGTGGAAACAGTCTTTCAAAATGCCCCCCAAAAATGATGGAGCCCATCAAAAAGTATCTATGCTGGAAGTTCTGTGTTAATTAAGAAGAGTGTAACTGGGGGCACCTGGGTGGCTCAGTGGGTTAAGCATCTGCCCTCAGCTCAGGTCATGATCTCAGGGTCCTGGGATCGAGCCCCATGTTGGGCTCTCCGCTCAGCGGCGAGTCTGTTTCTCCCTCTGTGACACCTCTCACTTTCACTCTCTCTCAAATGAATAAATAAAATCTTTAAAAAAAAAAAAAAAAGTATAACTGGAAATTCTGGATTGATAACATAAAGAGATGGTAATTATTACAATGGGTATAAAGTAGGAGTCATATGAGCTACTGTAAGAATGACCAGAACATTTGCAAATTTAGACAAGAGTCTGTTAAACTGTTCGACAACAATCTTTAGACTGTTTTGACACCAGTGAACCCAAAATCCGCTACACTATTAAAAGCTTGTTTTCATATCTCAGAGTCATGAGACATGTCTCTGTACAGTGCCATTGATTATCTGTGTTCTCTTGGTCAAGTTACGACACTTCTCTGTATTTAGGCTATGGGATCTCTAAAAGCCTTCAAGATCTTCAATTCAAACAATAGAATGATTAGGAAAACGGTTGGGAAAAAAGGTCAAGTTTTAGTGGTTTTTATCAATGTCCCCCTCTCTCTACCACTAACATGGGCACTTTTCAGCCTATGTGGGACAACTGAGGCAACTGAAAAAGGTAACATATTAATTAAAAAAAAAAAAAGGAAAGGCAAAAAGCACATCATTATCAGGAGAATTTCCACGTGCAGTAACAGAAATATGCTGTTAACGCTGCTCATCCTGCCTGGGCAATTGTGGGTGCAAAGTCCAGACTGGGGCACCCAAAGATGTCTCCGGACTCATGAACTGAGGAAGATTTAAAGATGTAAAATGGGACGGTAGACTTCACGTGTAATTCAGCACAGCAGCTGAGTCTGCATAAGGCTGAGGATGGCGAGATTATACAAAAGTCAGATATAATGAAGATTTTTAAAAATCCCTTTAAATGAGTTATTAAGTAATTGGAAAGTCATTGTAATAGTTGGTGTTTAAGATGGAGATTACAAATCTAATTCCTCAGAGCACTGCTTCTTCATATTTAGAAGAAACCCGAATATTAATAATTCTTGACTAATAGATACATTGAAGGTCAAGAAAGCATCCGAGATAATATTCCAGATTCTTGTTCATGTGGGTTATAGGAGAGTTATGAAAGCAGGCAAGAAGAGGCCATGAGGTACAGGGACTGTCAATGTAGAAGATGGAACAAGGGAAGTAGGATCCATGTTCTAACTTAGGATGGGAATCAAAACAATAAAAAGTGAATCTAAGTATGCTTTATATAATTTATAATGTCTTCCAACCAAGCATTTTATGCTCTAGGTAAATAATATTTAGAGGAACTTCTAAATAGAAGGTTCCTGATCTGTTCTTGGGCCCAAAGGAGTGTTATCCATTCAGATTATTTTATATAGAAATACTGATTCTAAAAAGTGAAAGGTGGCAGAAGAGATCAGTTCCTCAAAAAATGCCCCTTTGGCATAAGGATTATTTTGAACTAAAGACACTTGAAAAAGAGCAGGTTTAAGAAGGGTGCTCTAATCTCCCCTTTTTCTCTCTCAAAGCAGATTAGAATACTCTCATGTGAGAGATGTCCTCTCTTCTCTAGGAGGAAAGAAACATTCTTATCACCAGGGATGGGAGTCAAAGTGGAGAGATGTCTCTATAAACAGACTTTATAAAATAACTCTTATTTTCCTTTAGCTTCCCCATATTAGTTATTTTCCCACAATTCCTTCTCCTTGTTCAACCTGGTATAAAAGCACTTAGGTTTTGCCACTTCTTTGGGTGTTCATTTTCTTATGAGGGCTCCCGAGTCAGAGAAAACGTATGTGAAATAAATTTCTGCTGTTAATCTGTCTGGCATCGATTTAATTTTCAGGTCCCGCTGAAAACTCTAAAAAGGGAGGGATAAAATTTTGCCTCTCCTGCAAAAGTAAATCACTTCAACAAATACAGGAAGACTACACTGTATTAGATCTAAATGGACAAACTGGTTTCTTTCTTTTAAAGATTTAGTCTAGACCAGCCATTCAACCGACCTGGAAAATTCTATAGTTGCTAATAAAGTTATAATAAGTAGTAAGCCAAATACTACTTCATCTATAATACATATGAAAGGGCGGATCAGATTCTGCTCTGGGAAATAACCTAGTTTGCAGTGACATGGCAAACAAAATGCACCAAGAAGGCTGAAATTGCTGGTAAATACGGGGCCCATCAGGAATATGGTGAAGAAAATTGAAATAAGCCAGGACGCCAAGTATACTTGCTCCTTCTGTGGCAAAACCAAGATGAAAAGATGAGCTGCGGGCATCTGGCGCTGTGGTTCCTGCATGAAAACAGTAGCCAGTGGTGCCTGGACCTACAGCCCAGTAAAGTCAACCACCAGACGACCGCAGGAATTGGGAGACCAGTAGAAGCTCCACCATTTAAGACATTGCTGGCCTATGATAAATGGGTTAATTTATGTAACAACAACAAAAGGAAGCTTAGAGACATCTCTTGCTACATCTTTTTTTTTTTTTTTTTAAGATTTTATTTATTTATTTGACAGAGACACAGCGAGAGAGGGAATACAAGCAGGGGGAATAGGAGAGGGAGAAGCAGGCCTCCCGCGGAGCAGGGAGCCCGATGCGGGGCTCGATCCCAGGACCCTGGGGTCATGACCCAAGCCGAAGGCAGATGCTTAACGACTGAGCCACCCAGGCGCCCCGTCTTGCTACATCTTAATAGTATTATTAAACTTCTTAAAATTTTATTGACGACTTCAGTAACTTAGTATATTTCAGTTAATGTGTTAACAGCAATCTCAAGGGGCGCCTGGGTGGCTCAGTCGGTTAAGCAGCTGTCTTCAGCTCGGGTCATGATCCCAGGGTCCTGGGATCGAGCCCCATGTCCAGCTCCCTGCTCAGCAGAGAGCCTGCTTCTCCCTCTCCCTCTGCCTGCTTGTGTTCTACCTCTCTGTCAAATAAATAAATAAAATCTAAAAAAAAAAAGCAATCTCAAAACAGGTGTGAAGTAAGGGACAGTTGCCTAACATAAAAATTGTACTGAATTACATCTGGATTTTAAAGCTACATTCATTTCACACAGTAAAAAAGCATTCCGAAGGCCCGTACCCAAGGGTCACTATGGTTCCTGATCTGAAGAGTTCAGCTGAAACTGCTTGGCCACATTTATGGGAAATGTCTGGACAACTCCCACCTGTTCTACTTGCCAAAGTTTCCAAGTATATAGAGACTCAATGGAATTCCTTTACCAACTCTCTCATCTCTAAAGCCACGACGAAAAAAATAGTAATAGCACCACATCTTAAGTTAGTCATATCAACTGACCAGTTCTACCTACTGTTTTACAATAAAGGAATATTTCCATCCTTTGAGGATTCAATATGATTCAATGGGTTACTACATAAGGCAAATACGTTTAGCCCTGGGGAACTTTCTGGAGTGGCCTTCAATTTGCCTTCATTACATCATTACGACTTAATTCAAATGGTTATGAGCTAGGATTCACTAACAGGTCAAATATTCAAAGCAAACGTACTCTCTAAACCTCAAGTGAAAGCCAAATTATTTTTGTGGCAGCTTCCTTATATATTAAGATCCCATCTCTGAAAATCTTATTTAGAAGGTGAGCCTAGTAATTTCTAATTACCCCATTCGTTTACCTCAAATCTTATTAACATCTGGTGTGTACTTGCTGAATGGTATCTCGCATCCAGGAATCCCCGTTAGAGATCTTAACATCTTGCTTTCCTTCCTGACAAAGCTCAATCTTTGGATTTAGGCAAAAGTGCAAGCACATTCCATCTAGGCCAATATGTACCAGAGCCTGACAAGACTATGTCCCCTTCCTGGCTGCACAGGTCTGTTCAAGGTGGACAAAAAAAGGGAAGAGGTGATACCCAGGGAGAAAATTACTCATGATTTTGCTTTCCCAAGTCTCCAAATACAAGTATTTTTGCGTGAAGCTTAAAAACACAAATGTGCCAATAAAATCTTTTATTTACCTGCAGTGAGGCCCAATGATAATTTAATAGCTAAAAATGATATTATTTTACAAGAAGAATAAGGCAAAGTCAACAACCCTCCTACGTGGGGGTTTAAAATCATCTTCATGGAAACCTACAGCTACACTGAAGATTCCTGGAGAATGACTATCACATGGTAAGGCAACCTTTAGAATTTATGACCTTGTCAAGAAGCAATACTAGTATTCTTAAGTGTTCTGTGAAACAGCAGGAAGTATTTCAAAAGAAGCCTCTGGCTTCAAAAGATGACTCTTCAAACGAACTTTTGGTTTTCTGTAACCAAAAGAAAAAAAAAGCTGAGCCCAGGGCTGATCATCCCCCTTTCTCTGAGGAACTGACATATATAAATTTATTCTCATATCTGAGGCAGAAAAGTCTGTTCTTAAATAAGTGCGTATATAGGTTCTAATTCTTCAATACTTTCTCATATGGAATGAGCTGTTGATGAAAAGAGCACTACCTAGCAGACAGACCTATGTCGTCATCCCCCCCTACTCTGCTACCAGCTGGGTGACCAAATCGTCTAAGGCCGATGCATCTGTAAGATGAAGAATTGGTCTCTCCAGCTCTGAACTGTCTCCCATGAAAATTCTCTATAGCAGACTGAGCTTCTTACCAGCAATGATTGAACAGGGTAACTTTTGGTATCACTTCCATATTTAAGCTTTCCAAAGTTAACATCTTTTTAAATGCCCCCCCCCCACCAGACAGAGTTCAAGTTTTCATAAATTAAAGCAAGGAGATAAGTACCCTCTCAAAGAGGGGTATTGTGCTCCTAAATGGCAACTGAAAGCAAATGACAGAGAAACAATATATTGGGGTGTGGGGTGGAGAGGGGTCCAGGAGTGGGGCTAGGTGTTGGTTTAGGGAAGGAGGAAGGATTCAAGAGCAACCTTCGCAAATCTTCACCTTCGGAGGAGGGGCACGGAAGGGCCTGGCCTAGGAGAAGAGCACCGTATCTGAAGAATGGAGGTTCACTCACAAAGAAGGGTCTCAGATCTAAGGTGCGTGACGACAAACATTCTAAAAAGGAACCTGGGGACGCCTGGGTGGCTCAGTCGGTTAAGTGGCTGCCTTCGGCTCAGGTCATGAGGACAGAGAAAGGCTGAGGACGGAGAAAGAGGACGAGACTGAGCGGAGCCCCCCGCCCGCCGCTTACCCGCGATGTCCCAGAGCTGCAGGCGCACCAACGTCCGGTTGTCCCAGTTGAGGACCTTGAGGGCGAAGTCCACCCCGATGGTGGCCCTGTAGTGCTGGGAGAAGAGCTGGTGGACGTAGCGCTTGATGATGCTGGTCTTGCCCACGCCGAGCTCACCGATGACCAGCACCTTGAAGAGGTGCTCGCGGGTCTCGGGCGCGGCGGCCCCCGCCGCCCCCTGGCCCGGGTCCCCGGGTCCCCCGCCCGCCATGAGCGCCGGCCCCGCTCAAGTCGGCCGCCCCCCCTTCCCGCGAGCTCGGGCTCCGCGCCGGGGCCCCCGCCCTGTCGCGCTGTCCCCGCGCGCCCGCGGAGCCCCCGCCGGCCGTCGCAACGTCCCCGAGGCCGGCCGTGCGCCCGCGCCACCGCCTGACGGGTCACAGGACCCGGAACCGGCCGCCGCGGCCGCCGCGCGGGGCGGGCAGAGGTCCGGGGGGCTGGCCTGCGGGGGAGGACCCGACGAGGAGGCCGCTTCCCGCCGCCGCCGCCCGAGCTCCGGGCGGGCTGGCCCGAGTTCGGCACTTCCTGCGCCGGGGGCGTCCCCTCGTGGCGCGGGTGCGCGGAGCCCGGCCGCCCCCTGCCGGCCGGGGGAGCCGCCCGGGCCGCGCAAGGTGGGCCTGATAAAGTGCCGAGGCCCGGAGCCGGCTCGCGAACGCCGGGGCCGAGCGCGGAAGGGCGGGGCTGGTGGTCGGGGGCGCGCGCTGGCCTGGGGCGAAACCTCCCTCCTGCCTCTGCCGGGAGAGGGTTTAACACCTGCGGATTTCGCCTCTGATTTCTTCCAGCGGCCCACTGTTGGAGAGAGAGGGAATGGCAGATTGACCCTGAACTTGACAAAAGACTGATAAACGCTGTAGTATTTAAGTGAGGGACTGGGTCTGAGGAAAAAGACGTTAAGACCTCTGAAACAATCGGGGCGCCTGGGTGGCTCAGTGGGTTAAGCGACTGCCTTCGGCTCGGGTCACGATCCTGGAGTCCCGGGATCGAGTCCCGCATCGAGTCCCGCATCGAGTCCCGCATCGAGTCCCGCATCGAGTCCCGAGTCCCGCATCGAGTCCCGAGTCCCGCATCGAGTCCCGCATCGAGTCCCGCATCGGGCTCCCTGCTCAGCGGGGAGCCTGCTTCTCCCTCTGACCCTCCCCCCTCTCATGTGTTCTCTCTCTCTCATTCTCTCTCTCTCAAATAAAATCTTTAAAAAAAAAAAAATCTCGAAAACAATCTTATTGAAGGCTTCAGCTAGTAGAGACTCAGATAAATCCTAGGAATTGGTTGAAAAGTAACAGGTAGTTTTGAGCGGTTTTATTTTAAAGAACAAAGATAGGAAGCCTTGCCTGGCTTGCTGCGTTTTTAAAATCGAGGGATACCCTCCCCCATAATTAGAAACACCCGGAGCTGATATACTCGGGTAGCGTCCTTAAATAAACCAAAGAGGCTGTTCACTCTGCTATAATCTGACAGTCTTTGAAAAATCTTTTTCAGAGGTGGAGGCGTTTTAAAATTTAGACGTCAAGGTGGGAGTAAAACCTTAACTAAAATAGCTGTTGAAAAAGCATGGATATGTCTTTAAACAAGTTTTATGGCCTACCAGCATATGGCTTTTATGTTCACCCATCTAGAGAGTCCTTTGAATATGTCTCCAGCTTGGGGAAAGAGGAAATCCTCTATTTATTGCCCTAAGTGCAGCATATTGTTCCAGACATATATATTACCATGGATTTTTCCAGGTTCCTTCTTCTCTGACTCTCCTAGGTTTCCCGACATTAGAAATAGAGTTGTGGTGCTGAAAATCATAGGCGGCAAATGGTTTAAAGTTAAAAATGGTCACAGCTAAAAAGCAGGATAATGGCTTGAATCCAGTGGTTCTCAAACTTGAGTGTTAGAGAGTTTTTGAAAAATAACTAGACCTACCCCCAGAGGGGTTCTGATCCCGCAGAATGGGGCGCGGGGGCGGGGGGGGGGGAATGGAGCCAGATAATTTGCATTCGGAACAAGTTCCCAGGTGATGCTGAGGCCTCAGGTCTAGGAACACAGTGATTTAGATCAGTGCTTGCTTCTCAAACTTAAAAGTTCATATGAACCATCTAGGATCTTATGAAAGCAGGTTCTGACTGCGTATATGTAGGGTGGGGCCTGGGATTCAGGATTTGAAGTAAGTTCCCAGGTGATGAGAATGGTGTTAGTGGACCACACTTTGGTTAGGAAGGGTTTAGATTAGAATTTAGTAGTTTCCACATTTGCTCTGTATTTGGCTCACCTGAAGTTATGGACTGAATGTGATCCCCAAAACTAATGTGTTGAAATCCTAACCCCCAATATGATGGGATTGGAAGATGGGCCAGAGGTGATTAGATCATGAATGTAGAGCTCTCACGAATGAGATTAGTGCCTTTTTACAAGAGACTTCTGAAAGCTCCCCTTCCACCCTGTGAGGACACAGCAAGAAAATAGAGGCCTGTAAACCAGGAAGTGGGACTCAACAGTTGAATTTGGACTTCTCAGATCCCAGAACCGTGAGAAATAAATGTTTGTTGTTTAAGCCACTCAGTCTAGGGTAATTTGTTATGGTAATTATTATAGTAATTTGTTCTATCAGCACAAACTAAGACATCTGGGGAGCTAGCTGTCTAACTTACCCAGACATTCTGTTTTAGTCTTCCAGAAGGAAAGCCCAGGAAGATATATTTAAAAACAAACACGCAAGCAAAAACCTAGGTGAGCATGACCCACACTTGACATACAGAACCACTGATTTAAATAATACCAAGTAGTATAAGTAAGCGCCGAGTAGTATGTGCCTTGTGCCGCGCCAACTGGAAAAGGCTGGGAGTTGGATTGGGCGAATGCACAAGTCTTCAGAATCATGGGCTGATATTTCAGTGGGGAAGCAAGTATTTATCCATATATAAAATGAAGAGAAAATCATACAAATAATCTGAGATTTGTGACTGAATAAGTGACTCTAACATTTCCATTTGCTGCATACAGGAATGGCCTGCTTAGAAAATCCCCTTGTGATGCTCTCACACATTCATCACACCTTTCATCCTTGCTAAGCTCTCTACCTGGAATACGTCCCAGACCATTACCTCACCCAAGGCTCTCCCGTGTAAACCTCTCCTCAGCATTCAAGTGCTAGATCAAGGCATTACCGGCCCTTTTCACCTCGAATTTCCCTGGCAGATTTACACATTCATTGATTTATTAGAAAGCTTATGATTGGGCGCCTGGGTGGCTCAGTTGGTTAAGCGACTGCCTTCGGCTCAGGTCATGATCCTGGAGTCCCGGGATCGAGTCCCACGTCGGGCTCCCTGCTCAGCAGGGAGTCTGCCTCTCTCTCTGACCCTCCCCCCTCTCATTCTCTCTCTCAAATAAATAAATAAAATCTTTAAAAAAAAAAAAAGAAAGCTTATGATTGTGCCAAGAAATGTTCTCGATACTCCAAATACAATGATGAGCGGTATAGACAAGATTCTTGCTCTCAAGGACTTTATTATATTGTAGTGGAAGCAAGGCAGAATATTAAAAAGCAATCAAATAAATGGGATAATTTCAGATAGATAAAGATTTTACGAAGAAAATTAAATGGGAAAATGCCATGTAGTGAACGATCATTGAATGAAGAATAAAAGCTACACTAATCAGCAGGCCTATCCTAAAGAAAATATTGAAAGTAGGTATCAAGTGTCATATGTGTCCCACATGAATAACCAATTGACCCAGAAGTATTTACCTCCTTGGTCTTAATTCAGGTGCTCATATGAGAATGGTCTGTTTTCACTCTCTTTTTCTTTCCATTGGTCTGTGTGTCTGTACTCGTACCAATTCTTACCTGCCTTAACTACAGTAGCTTTCTATAAATCTTTTTGGGCAAATCAAATCCTCTCATTGTGTAATTCTTCTTCAAGTTTGTTATAGCCATTTTTGTTCCTTTGCATTTCCATGTAAATCTTAGTATTAACATATCAGTTTTCAAAAATGTACCTGCTGGGATTTCTATTGGAATTGCATTGAATTCATAGATTAATCTGAGGAGAATTGAAAGCACTGAGTCTTCAAAAATATTGATGTGGTATATCTATCATTTATGTAGATCATAATATCTTTCAATAATATGAAAAGATCTTGAATTGTTTGTAGTTGGTATATAAGAATAAAAATAAAATGATTTGTGTAGAATGAGTTTAGTTTCAATGACTATGATAATTCTAGAAGTTAATTTATAGAGTTGCATTTTTATGTATAGAAACATTGTTTTTTTTTTTTTTCTTACTTTCCGATCTCTATACATTTTATTCCTTTTTTTTTTAAATCCTTTTTCCTATTTCGTTTCACTGGCTAGGACTTCCAAACATAATTTTGAATAAAAATGGAGATAGTAGGCAATCCAATTTTCAACATATCCCCATTAATGTATTTTAATGGCCTTTTTGTTTTAGAATAGTATTAGATTTACAGAGAACTTAAAAGATAATACAGAGAGTTCCTATATACCTCACACCTAGTTTCCCTTGTTGCAAATATCTTATAGTAGTCATGGTACCTTTGTCACAATTAATGAGCCAATATTTATACAATTAATAAAGTCCCTGCTTTATTCAGATGTCCTAGTTTGACCTAATTCAGATGTCTGTCCTTTGACCTAAGGGCATTGACCTAATGCCCTCTTTCTATTCCAGGACCCCATCCAAGGTACCCTATCACATTTAACTAATATATCCCCTTAGGCTCCTTTTGGCTGTGACAATTTCTCAGACTTTCTTTTCTTTCTTTTTTTTAATTTAATTTTTATTTATTTATTTATTTGACAGAGAGAGAGATAGTGAGAGCAGGAACACAAGCAGGGGGAGTGGGAGAGGGAGAAGCAGGCTTCCTGCCGAGCAAGGAGCCCTATGTGGGACTCGATCCCAGAACCCTGGGATCATGACCTGAGCCGAAGGCAGACGCTTAACGACTGAGCCACCCAGGCGCCCAATTTCTCAGACTTTCCACGTTGCTTATGGCCTTAACACTTTTGAGGAGTACTGGCTAGGTATTTTGCAGAATGTGCCTTAATTGGGCTGTCTGATGTATTCCTAGTGATTACAGTTACAGGTTTTGAGGAGGGAGACTACAGAGAGCACGTCCCACCCTCATATCACATCAAAGGCATATACTATCAATATGATTGATGTTCATCCTGAACACTTGGCCGAAGTAACCCTCGTCAGATTTCTCTACTGTAAAGCTCTTTGTTCCCCACCCCCATCCCTTTCCATATTGTTCTTTTTGGAATGAAATCATTGTGAACAGCCAGCCCTTGAGGAGTGGGGAGTGTGCACCACATCTCTGAGGATACAATCGCTACATAAATACTTTGGAATTCTTCCACATGGTAGATTTGTCTCTTTCCTCTCATTTATTTATTCTATCACTTCTTTATATCAGTTTATCTGGATTGATATTGGGATAATGCCACACTTATAGAATGGGATAGGAAGTCTTCCCTCTGCTTCTATTTTCTGTAAAAGATTGTGAAGACTTGGTGTTATTTTTTCCTTAGACATTTAGAAGAATTCACAGTGAAATTATATGTCTATGCTCTATTTTTTGGAAGTTTATAAACTATTGATTCAATCTCTTTAATAGATAGATATTCAGGTTATCCAGTTCTCCCGGTGTGAGGGTTGATATAAGGAACTGGTCCATTTCATCCAAGTTATCAAATCTGTGTCCATAAAGTTGTTTATGACATTCCTTTCATGGGCTCTGTAGTGATAGTCATGACTCCTTTTTTTTGCATTTATCATATCAGTCATTTGCCTATTTTTTTCCTTGGTTAGCAAGACTCAATGTATGGATTTTGTTTGTTTTAAGAAAGTAGCTTTGGTTTTTTAAAACTTTTCTCCATTGACTTGTTTTCCACTATAATTTTTATTATTAATTTTTGTTTATTTTGGGCTTACTTTACCTAGTTTGCTAAAGTAGATTAGGTTTTAGATCTTTCTTCTTTTCAAACATGAATTTAATGCTATATTTTTACTTCTAAGTGTTCCTTTCACTGCTTTCCACAATTTGATAAATTGTAGTTTCTTTTATTTTGTTTACAATATTTGAAAATTTATCTTGATACTTCTTCTTTGACCCATGTATAATTAGGAATTATGTTAATTTCCAAATAGTTTGGGAATTTCCCAGCTATCTTTATGTTATTGGTTCCTAGTTTAATCCTATATAGTCTGAGGACATAACTGAATGATTTCTATCCGATATGGCAGCCACTGGCCACATGTAGCAGTTTCCATTTCAGTTAATTAAAATTAAAGTTTGAAAGGATTCCCTCAGTCACAGTAGATATATTTTAAGTGCTCAATAGCCACATGCATTCAGTGGCTACTTTATTGTTTTGAAACAGATTAAGAACATTTCTATCATTGCAGAAAGTTTTTCCCACTTTTATGGAGATAAAGTTAACATATAACATTGTGTAAGTTTAAGATGTACAATATGCTGAGTTGATAAACTTATATGTTGAAAAAGGATTACCACTGTAGCATTAATTAACATCTCCATCACATCTCATAATTACCATTTCTTTTTTGTGGTGAGAACATTTAAGATTTACTCTCTTAGCAACTTGCAAGTATATAATACAGTATTGTTAATTATAGTCATCATGCTGTACATTAGATCCCCAGAACTTCTTCATCTTATAGTTGGAAGTTTATACCCTTTAACCATTATCTCACCATCCCCCCTCACTAGCCCCTCGTAACTACCACCTACTATGTTTCTGAGAGTTTGGCTTTTTTAGATTTCACATAAAAATGATACCATGTAATATTTATCTTTTTCTGTCTGACTTATTTCACATAACATAATGCCCTCAAGATCCATCCATATTGTTTCAAATGGCATGATTTCCTTCTTTCTTGTGGCTGCATAATATTCTAGCATGAGTGTGTATGTGTGTGTGTGCATATCATATTGTTTTTGCCCATTCATCCACTGATGGACACTTAGGTTGTTTCCACATCTTGGCTATTGTGGATAGTACTGCAATAAACATGGGAATGCAGACATTTCTTTGCTATCCTGTTTTCATTTCCTTTAGAAATATACACTGAAATGGAATTGCTGGATCATATGGTAGTTCTATTTCAGACAGCACTGTTATAGAACATGACAAAAGAGGATATCCTTATGATTTTAGGATAAGTTAGGATTTTTTAAACAGTCACAAAAAATAGTGATAATTATAAAGGAAGTTATGCTAAGTTAAACTACATAAACCTTTAAAAATTTTCCCTTAAATAAGCCAGTAAGGGAGCAAAAGATAAGCTAACAGAGTAGGGAAATCCATTTGCTACACAATAAAAACAAAGTGCTCAAATTTGAAATATGTAAATAATTTATAAAATTCAGTAAGAAAATACATATGACAAAATAGAAGAATGGGAGAAAAAGAGTTGAAAAGATACTTCAGAGGATCCAAATAGCCAACAAACATATGCAAATGTGATCAGCCTCATTAGTCATCAGGGAAATGATCATTTAAACCACAAATCAATATCTTTCACACCTCCTAGACTGGCTAAAATTAAAAAGTGTTGACAATACCAATTGTTGGCAAAGGCAGAGGACACAGGGCTCACATGCATTGCAGTTGAGAGTGTAAACTTGTACAACCATTTGGAGAACTTTTATCCACCGAAGTTGAAGATAAACATTTCTACTCATAGGTATGTACTTGTGTGCACTGCAAAACATGCATTAAAAAGTTTTATAATAGCATTATATGTTAATCAACAACAGATTAGAGAAGTAAATTTTTTTAAAGATTTTATTTATTTGAGAGAGCACTTGCACGTGAGAGAGAGCACGAGTGGGGGTGGGGGGGGCAGAGGGAGAGGGAGAAGCTGACTCCCCACTGAGCAAGGAGCCTGACACAGGGCTTGATCCCAGGACCTGGGGATCATGACCTGAGCCAATGGCAAGTGCTTACCGACTGAGCCACAGTGGTGCCCCTAGAGAAATAAATTTTTGTGTAGTAACACAATGAACTATGCAACAGTTACAATGTCAGCAATAGTTCTACTCTATAGCATGGACTAATCTCACAGATATGTTAAGGAAAACCAGACGCAGTGTAGTTCATGTGGTTTAGTTCCACTCCTATAAAATGGTAAGACTAATCAATAATATTACCTTTCAGGATAGTGTTTATTCTTTGGGGAAAAGAAAAGGTGGAGTACTTACTTAGAAGGGACGTTCTAGGTTTTGGTGATGTTCAATTTTTTAAAATCTAGAATCCAAATCCTAAATGATGGTTATATTGGAAGTGTTTAGTGATAATTCATCAAATCCTACACTTTTGACTTTTGAACTTTCTCTTTGTAGGTTACACACTAATGAAGTTTATTAAAATCATTTTTAATGTGCTTTTTAAAAAGAAGTATATATATGAATGACCAAATGGATATATGAAAAATTTCTAAATCAAGGAGTAATAGGGGCGCTTGGGTGGCTCAGTCATTGAGCGTCTGCCTTCAACTCAGGTCATGATCCCAGGGTCCTGGGATCGAGCCCGGCATCCGGCTCCCTGCTCTGCGGGAAGCCTGCTTCTCCCTCTCCCACTCCACCCTGCTTGTGTTCCCTCTCTTGCTGTCTCTCTCTGTCAAATAAATAAATAAATAAAATCTTTAAAAAAAAAAAAGAAGTAATAGCAGTGGGAAAAAATACAAATTAAAACAAGATAATATTTCATAATCATCACATTGGTCAAAAATATTGTAGTGTGACAAAATTAAATGCTGGTACTAATGTAAGAAATAATCGTTCTCATAACTGCTGATGAGAATGTAAACATCCTAGAATATTTGTAGCACATTTTGGCAATATTCAGTAAAGTTCTATGTGTAGGTACTTGATGAATTAAAAGGGTTATCCAAAGAAATAGACTTAGTAGGATGTGCATGTGTTATAGAGGCCAAGGGCAGGCTGCCCCAAAGTGGACCACTTTAGCATCAAGATTATTTTAAGTTAAAAAACAATCAAAGATATTCCTCCTGAAACCTTTCATTGCCTTTCTCTAATTTGGACTGAAAGCTTAGGTTGGCGGCACAGCTGTTCTGGAACTTTCCTTTGCCATTATTCTGAATTCTTCCTTCACTTCTCATATGTTGGAGCTCTCATTGCGTTGATCTCTACACCTCACCTTACTGATGTTAATAACTTTCTGAAAAAAAGGTGTTTTGAAAGTAAATAATTTTGAGTGCCTACATGCCTGAAAATACTATTACTTTACCCTTATATTTGATTTAATGTTTGAATCATTACATGACTCCAGATTAGAATCTTTACTTTCTCAATTTTAGTTTTTTAAAGGTTTTGTTTATTTATTTGAGAGAAAGCACAGGCAGGGGAGCGGGGAAGGGCAGAGGCAGAGGGAGAAGCAGGAGAAGCAGGCTCCCCGCTGAGCAGGGAGCCTGATTGGCAGGGAGGGGACTTGATCCCAGGACCCTGGGGTGATAACCTGAGCTGAAGGCTTTCAGGACGTAACAACGTAAACAACTGAGCCACTCAAGTGCCCTAGCCTTCTCAATTTTAATTTCAAAGGCATTTGTTTACTGAATTCTTGCTGGGGCTCTGCAAGGTTTGGCTTGAGTCAGCTGGACTTGGCAGATCAGGGTTATCTGCTCCATGAATTTCTCATCTTCCTTGGAGATGTAAGCCTGATTGCTAGTTAGAGAGTGTGGAAGTCTCAATGTTCAGCCTGCACGTGTTCACCCACTCACCTCTTTCCAGCATGGCACTTTGCCCTTCATTATACCATGCTGGGCATCCTCTTCAGTGTAATTCCTCCTGATAAGGAACCTTAGGTATTCTATAGGCATGTAAATGGTAACCTGCCCTACAAGACTGCAGAGAGGATCTCATCAAGTAATTGAACTTTGAAGTGACATTAAACTAACTTTAAACTGCTCAGAGTCTACCCTAGAACTCTATCATTGCCCTCAAAAGAATCTTTCTCTCCAGTTCCTAAATTTTTCCAGATCCGCCCTATGGATTACATTGTTTCACTTATGCACCTCTCTTACAAGTACCTAGGTCTCTGCATTCTCAGCTGTGTTATGTCAGATACCATGCTTTGTATGCTTTCCATTTTCAAAATATTTGTAGCTGTTTCTCATTCCCTGTTGTCTCCTTTCTCAGTCTATTTGATTTGGGGTTTTTTAAACTTTTAAAATTCATCTATTGTCAAGTTACTGGACTTTTAGGAGTAAATGGAGATAAACAAATGCGTTCAGTATGCCTTGTTTAACCAGAATTCAAACCAAATCATGCCTTAGCCCTATTTAAAAATCATCAGTGGTTCCACACAAAATTCAATTTGCAGTCTAAAGTTTGTAAGATGACATTTGTTGCTTCTCAACATCACTTCTACTCATACTATCTCTTTGCTCTTTACTAAAATTCATCCTGTTTTCCTAAGATGCCATGTTCTCTTTTATCTTAGGGCATTTGTTCTGAATGCCCCTTCCTCTCCCTTCCTTTGTTTAGCTCCTCACAGCCTTCAGCTTTCAGCATAAACATCACCTGCTCTTTCCCCTTCCCCCAAGCTAGGATGGATGCCCATTATTTCCTCTGCAATGGTATCCTGTGTGATGCTAGTCACTTGGGCACTGCATTATAATGTAAGTTTACTACTGTATTTTCCACTCCACATTATAAAGTCTAATCAGGAACTTGGTCTTCTTCACTATAAGAACATCAACATTCAGTATCTATGTACCAAGTATGCATTAAAAATTTGATGAATGAATATCGAATGAGCACTAGGCTCTAATCAAAAACCTGAGTTCATAACCCAGTTTCCTCCATTGACCAACTCTGTGATCTTTGAACAAGTAAAGGATGTGGTGAGGTCAGTTTCTGGCTCTGCCATTTCTTCTATGATCTCAGGAGATCATCACTTCTCCAATCTACATTTTCTCAGCTTTAAATGGAGTTCAAATACATGCGCTGTTGTCTGCACAAAGTGATACATAGATAATATTCATAAATATGCAGTTCATTTCATAAATGCATAAAATATGCTAAAAATCTATCATGCTTTAAAAAGCTATTGAATACCAATTACTGTGTTCCCTGGCACATTCTTTGCTGTGCATGTGTAAGTGGCTTTTCTGTTTGTCCTTCTGTTTAAATTATCAGCCTCTCATTTAAGTGTTTATAGTGATATAATATAATACAATTAAGAGCAAAAGTACAAAGTGTCCCTGTTATTAACATAATTTTAAGTAATTATAAATTATAAAATATTTTTAAAGTACCAGACAATTAAATTTGGCAATATTTTTCCATAGTTTATATATTCCTATTTAACTATTATAATTTTAATTCCATGTTCATTTTTATATAATTTTCAACAGTTAATGTAGAACAGCTTGGAAAAATATAAATGAAATTCTAGCCAATTTGGACAATTCTCTTTATTGCCTTCTGTTTCTACATTGTGCAGGATAAGCTAATATTCATGAGATCAAATAGCCAAATACAATTATAACATCTCAGTTTGTAGAAGATTGTATTTTGTGTTGCGGACTTGATGTGGAGGCCCCTCTATTATGTGGGGGCAGGATACACTTTTAACTATTTCTTCGCAGAGCTGATTGACACCATCTTCCAGAAAATGCACAGTAATCAATGTTATGACTGATTCCTCTATTGAATTGAAAATCCTCTTTAAATCCACCAAAGGCCATTTTAAAATAAATTTATCTGCTTTTTTATCTGCAATATGATTTTCATGTCTAAACTAATCATTATATGTTTATTTGATTGCCTGGAAATTGTAAAAGGAAATAAAAAAGATAGGACAAAGAACACTTAACAAAGTCGTCTTTTCTCAGAATCATTTGAGAACATCATTTGTGAAGATTTATTTATAAATCTTAATGTTTAAAAAAATTCAAATGTCTTAATGGGAATGCCTTCACGGTTTGATAGGGATTTTTTCGAAGAGAGGAGTTGAAAGGCACATCTCAACATAGATTATGTCATATTTTTAAATGGTTAAATTTATCTGTTTTGAATATATTTTGAAATGTTCAGTTGGTAAAGCATATAGCCCCTTAAAGAATATAACTGCTTGTCTAGTTAATGCATGTAACACTTCGGGGAAATTGTGTACGGATACTAGTTCACTAGTCACTGTAGGCAATGTATATTGACCTTATTTATACACATGCTCTGTGGCAAATACTATTTTAAGTCCTATACCTGTATTAACACCTTTAATGGAGCAGCCCTATAATATGGGTACTTTTCCTATTCATAGTTTACAGATAAGGGAATGGGCCCCAGATGACACAGATATGAGGTCGTAGGTCCCAGACTCAATCCCACATATCCGGTTCCAGAGTCCCCGCTCCTCCCCCTGCAGTGCTGCTGATCCCTGCACTCATCAGGTAGTAGCTTCAGGGGCAGAAGACTAGTCTCTGTTATTCAGGTAAAACAGTTTGTGGATTGGAACTGTTTGGCCGCAAGGGGGCAAGCTTTGCAAATTCAATCCTGCTGAACAGTGACAGAAAAAGTCCTGAATTCCTGACTAATTCACCTAGGAGTTCCCTCGTAGCAAAGACCATCAAGTCTCAGCAGTGGGTTGTGCAATGTATGTGGTTAGGGCCTTTTGAGTCAGTGAGAATATCAAGAGGGTTTCAAGATTTGCTACATACTGGGTGCCTGGGTGGCTCAGTTGGTTAAGCGACTGCCTTCAGCTCAGGTCATGATTCCGGAGTCCCTGGATCGAGTCCCTGGATCGAGTCCCGCATCGGGCTCCCTGCTCGGCAGGGAGTCTGCTTCTCCCTCTGACCCTCCCCCGTCTCATGTACTCTCTCTCTCATTCTCTCTCTCTCAAATAAATAAATAAAAAAAATCTTTAAAAAAAAAAGATTTGCTACATACTAATTAAATACGTGTTAGGGGTTGAAGGGTGATATATAACAAAAAGACTTTGTCAAAATTTCCAGACTTTGGCCCTTTGAAAACAAAACTGTGAGGCCAGAACCAGCATAGTTGTCATAATTGGATCGAAATACTCTGAAAAGCAAGATACTGGGTCAATAATTTCCTTTTCTTCTCTCCCACCAATTCTACATTAACAACTTCATTGAGGCCTGTTCCATTCCAGGAATTGTTCAAGTTGAATATAAAATGTCAGTGCAACCAATGTTGCCTTCACTTTCATCAGTGTGGTGGTCGAGTAAGTCTAAGTTAAACTTCATTAACAAAAAACCCTCAAACCTCGGTGGCTTAACCTAGAACACGTTTATTTTTTGCTCATGGAGAATCTGATGTGGATCTGGGCCAGGCCCTGGGCAACTGTCCACCCCATGATGCTTGGGATCCAGGCTACTCCCATATTGTGGTGTCGCTATATCAACTGCTCCTTCTGTAGTCACTAAACCAGGGCAAAAGAGGACTGAACAGTCTTGCCCCAGTATTAAATGCTTTGGCCCTGAAGTGACACACTTTACTTCTGTTTACAAGGCATTGGTGAGTACTAGTCATGAAAGCCTGTCTGTATATATGGGGGTTAGAAAAATATAAGTCTACCGTGTGCCTGGAAGGAGAGGACACCAGAAGTTTCTCCCATATGTAGATCACTGTTTCTAAAAGACTAGACAGACAGTAAGCAAACACATTTATATTGTGAGAGATAAGGAGTTATTCCAGTAGTTTAAGTGCATTCACGTGAGGGTTCCTATTGATGTATGAAAAGCTAAAACTCAGACAATTGTCTAGTGGCAAATGTATTAAAGGAAGTGTTTTACCCATCGTATGGTAAGCTTGAACCAGGGTTGAACCTTGGTGTTACTGACAACAATTCTTGGTTGCAGGGGACTTTTCAGTGCCCTGTACCATGTTTAAAACAACAGCCCTGGTCCCTCCCCACCAGTTGCCAATAGCCAACACCCCTCTCCACCCAGATGTGACAACCAAATATGCCTCCAGACATTGCCACATGTCTCTGAAAAGGCAAAATCACTCTCACCACTGGTGTGAAACATCCTCCTTCAACACCAAATCTTAGAGTTAACACAGTAACATATGCACATGTATATGCTTTACATTCTATAAAACACTTTATTTACTTGGCTTTCTCTTACTATTTCAGTAAAATAATTAGAAGAGAATGGTATTATTATATTTAACACAAGGACACAAGTTGAAAAAGGTGAAATGCTTTGTCCACATCCCAAGGTGAGTAAATGGCGGGCAGACAACTCTTTCTAAATCCTCTCACTCCAGACTCATAAATATGCATAAATGTTTATCGAGTACGTCCTGTAGGACAGGCACTGTTGTCACTACAGAGGATACAAAGATAAAAGGTCCAGTTCCTGCTTTCAGGAGACTCACAGTCTAGTGGATAAAAGAGGCAAATGAACGGAAAATTACACTGGCGGTAATTAAGTGCTGCTAGAAAGGCTCCCAGTTCTTCAAGGGGAGGCACTTCACCCACAGGACCATTGGAGAAGCAGGGGAAACACTGCAAGAGAAAGGAAGGAGTGATAGGAGGCAACGGAACAAAGAGAATGCTGAATTTCATTTCCGACTCACCACAGAGAAAAGGAACTGAAATAGAGAGCGCTACTGAGCAGATCAAGAAGAGAGGAAAGCGCCATAGTCTGAGCCGTGAGAGGGAAGAATTGTGAAAAATGCCGCTAAGCCCAAAACCTGCAGGCAGGTGTTGTCTGAATAGTCTCCAGAGACACAGACACCCTTCCCTTCACAGGTGTTCTCTGATGTTGATTCGAATGAATCCCATTGAGCACTCCAGGAAAACATTAAAAATTAAAAAAAAAACCAAAAAACCCTCAGCCTCTATGTCTCTGAAGTAGAAGTGAACGAGTACAATTAGGTTTAAAGAAAGGATTTTTCGGGGCGCCTGGGTGGCGGTTAAGCGACGGACTCTTGATTCCGGCTCAGGTCATGATCTCAGGGTCCCGAGATCGAGCCCCGAGTTGGGCTCTGCACTGGGCATGGAGCCTACTTAAGATTCTCTCTCTCCCTTTCCCTCTGCCCCTCCCCCCCCACAAAAAAATAGAATAAATAAAATAAACTTTTTTAAATTAAGATTTTATTTATTTGAGAGACAGAGAACATGCAAGAGTGAGCACAAGCGGGGATGGGGCAGAAGGAGAGGAAGAAGCAGACTCCCCACTGAGCAGGGAGCTGGGACTGGGACTCAGGACTCAGGGCTCAATCCCAGGACCCCAGGATCATTACCTCAGCTGAAGGTAGATGTTTAACCCACTGAGCCACCCAGGCACCCCTAAAATAAAATAAACTTTAAAGAAGGGATCTTTCATATAAATGACAGGCAATGTAATTTCTGAAAGTGTGGCTGCTGGAGGCTCACTGGGCAGTTCATTCACCCAAGGGCTGAACTGTGGTCCCTTGGAGCAAACTCGTTTTGCCTTTTGTGTCGACTATGTCTTAGTATTTGAATATCTTAATCATTTTTCAGTTTAAGAAAGATTTCAAAAATGTGGAGATTCGTTAGCGTAAGTGTGATTGTCTGTCAATGTATAATTTAACAGCTTAGTCAGTTAAATGACAACACTACATAAAGTGTACCAGACGGCCTTTGCACTTTCATCTCCTACCTGTGATATTGGGGATTATCATTGATGTTTCAGATTCCTTGTTTGGAAACCAGAGAGGGTGCAAAGGTTATTTTCTCACACGGGAGCATCTACGCCCTTCAGTGCTCTTTTCTCTGCAGTATGAATCAGTTCACCTCTCTCTTAGCCTTGACCCGTATTGTGCTGTCCTTCGGTCATCCACTTGCACAACTAACAAACCGTGACTCACCCCTTTTCCTGCCCAGCTATTATCTCACCAGGTCAGTCTCACTTTACCCTCTGGGCAGGTCCTGCCTGCCCTTTGTGTGGAATCCCACTTCTTTTCCTGATCTGAGGCATTGAAATGAGTCCCTGCTTTCTGCATTCGGCTCCTGCATGGGTTGCTATTGGCAGTCTTAGCAGTCCTTGTGTTGGTTGAGGGCAAATATTCTTCACTGGGACTCATCCCCATCCAAATTCCCCTGTGTGCGCCCTGCAGAGAAAAACAGTGGGAGGGGCAGTATCTGTCAACTCGATTTGACAAATCCTGCAAGAGTAAAACTGGAGAGATCTATGGGCAGGAAGAGCAGTTTAAAAGAGGTGGAGAACTGGGGGAAAGAGCTGGGGGTGGGGAGGAAGGTTCAGTGTCTTTGTGACTTGGGTAGGGAGGGGGTAAAAATATGTAGCGCAGGAGGGACAATCTCCTCTGGGCTGGATCCCCTGGAGGTTGGCCCCTGAGTGCCTGGGAAGTCCCTGGGGGACAGGTTCCCTCTGCATCCAGAGAAGGGAGCTACGGGAAGGGAGGTGGCAATGAAGGGGTACAGCTTACGGACACAAGATTGGAAAAGCATGCTTCTCTAAGAAGAGGAAAGTGGGAAGAGAGCAGGGGGAGGTGGCATCAGGAGCAGTAAAGGAAATAACCTGGGAAAGTAAAGGGGGTTCACTGAGCAATGGGGTCTCCTGCATAGCCCTGTTAGTGTCTAAAAGGTTTATTATAGTGCCCTGGTTAGGAGCAGAGCCCAGGGCAGAAATCTCAGCTCTGCCACTTCTAGCCATGCTATCTTGGAAAATTTACTTACATTCTCTAAGCCTCTTTAAGTCATTCCTATAGAAGTTTCATGAGCATCTACTGAAATGAAACACGTGCAGTTGTGCGAGGCCGGACATGAGGGTGGGAGTGGGAGTCGGGGCCGTACTCAATAGTTGACCCGCTCCTTCTGTCTGTAAAAATGGGGGGCTGGGCAGATGACGGTGGGGTGGAGCGGGGGTAGCTTGAATAGTAGATGAAAGCATAGGCTTTGAGTCAGACAAAACTAGATTCAAATCCAGTTTGATTTAGACCAAGATTAGATTCAGATCTGCACGTTGCAAGCGTGCTTGATCACTCCAGGTAAACTTTATGACCCTCAGCGTCCTCATCTTTAAATGAAGCTTAATAAAATATATCTCAAAGAGGTACTTTATAAGGATTAAAGTGAGGATTAGACATAGTGTGTATATATATATACATAACATAGTTTCTGGCATAGACTAAGTCCAGTAAATTCCAGCCAATGTTATCAGGACTCCAGCAATTACGTCAGCTTTTCGTTTTTGATTGAGCATTCTCAGGGTGATGATCTATGAAATACTTTATTTCCACAAAAATGTATTACATTCTTATGATGGTCAAGGCCCTGGCCTAGACACTAAGGGCAAGGCACTTATTTCGAAATAATAAAATCTAATGCCTGTCTTCAAAGTGGTCACAGTCTGATGGACTGAGCAGACATATACATATTAGCAGGAAAATGGTCCAGTTGCCAAATGGGGAGGAAGGAGTTAATTCTTATTGTAAAGATCCAGAGTCCCCAGGAAGCTGATCTTGAAGGATGGGGATTTCAAGGCAGAGAATTGGAGGAAGGATGCCTTAGGGAGTTGGAATAACTGTGCAGGAAGACTAAATATGAAAATGTTTGATATGTTTGGAGAGTAATTTGGGGTGTGTGTGTGTTGTGGGTTGCTACAAATAATTATAACTTGATACTTGATTTTGGTTTTCCCTTTTTTAACAATGGTACTATTTCTTATTCAACAAGCCCTCATAGCACCTTGCGCAAGGTAAACTTCAGTGAAATAAATTAAATTGAAGATGTTTTCTCATTAGATTCTAATTTCCCAAATATCCTAAGGTTTATTGCTTTTTTTGCATGATAAGTTTATTTTGTAGAGCCATTCCAATTAATATGCTTAGGTGTCTCTTCTGACAGTGTTTCAGAAATAATAATAGCATGACTTTTAAAATTTTCATAGCAATTTTCGTGGCTTTAAATAATTCATCCTTCATACAAGATTCTGTAAAACTATATAACAATTTAGCCACCACCGCCTTTTGATTCTGGCTGATAATTATGAGGTTCCTTTCTGTCAAGTAGTAGCAACAAAGAAAAGCCTTCCTCTGCCTCGTTGAGTGAAAGGACATGGAGGTGTAGGTCCAGAGAATGGGTCATTTCCCCAGGAAAGGAGACAGCTGATCCAAAGACGCACCAGTACAAAACAGGAATGAGCAAAAGACTGGCGAGCAATGTGGTCATTAAATGCACTCAGCTGGACTATCCACTTCTGACCTACATATTAACAAAGAGGGAGAAGGAAGAAGGAGAGAGAAGGTGTTGTAGAGGCAAGAACACTCTTCAGAATCAGAAGTATTACTGGAGGGATCCAGTCCTCAAATGTATCTGAAGTCCATTTTGTTTCAGTAAGAACATAAGGAAGTAAAGCAGGATGATGAGATTCAAAGGATTATTATTCCAATGTTTGTATTGCTTGTGAAATATTGTATTGTCAGCCGACCTTGAATTTATCTAGCTCGTTCTTACCTCACCAGGATTTTCCACCCTACAGGGACTTCCCTTGACCCCACACTCTCCTCCAGCTACAACCTTGCATCTTCTTCTTCTCCCCCTGCCCTCATTTACAGAAAAAACAATGCCCAGAAGTTGTCTATACTCACTCAGTTCTTCCCATTCCCCATTGTAGGGATAGCGGTAATCTCCCCAGGACTGGTGCAGTGGCAGAGCCCTGAGCAGTGCTCACTGGGCCCCTGGCTACATTTGCACAGGAGAGGACTCCCATCATCGACACATCCTCTTCTCTTCCCTCTGGGTGGACACTCTCTACTTCTCCTCCTTCCTCTTTGGCCATTCTTTCTCAGACTTCCATTATCCTCAATACTATGAGATGGTCGTGTTCCCAAGGATCCCAGTTCTCTTCTTATCTACATTATTCCCTGGTTGAAATCACCCCATTTTATGCTTTTATATATTGTGTGTATTTTGTTGATTCCCAAATGTTCACCTCTGACCTGTGCTCTGAACTTTAGACTTTTATACCCACCACCTACTTACCACAGCTTAAACCAGACTCTCAATTCCCACCCCACAACTTGTTGTCCCAAAGGTTTCACCATCTCAACAAGTGTTGTCCCTGCTTTCTTGTTGTTCAGGCCCCAAATCTTGGAGGCATCCTTGAATCTGTTCTTTCTCTCACACCCCATCTAATCCACCAGCCATTACTTTCACTCTGTATTATAAAAATATTTAAAATTGACTGCTATGTGTCTGGTACTGATCTTAAAAAGTTGTAGATACAGAGAGAATAAAGCAGACAAAATCCATGCCCTCAGGTTCTGGTGACTTTTTTTTTTAAGATTTTATTTATTTATTTGAGAGCGAGCATGAGAGCATGAGCAGGGGGGAGGGACAGAGGGAGAAGCAGACTCCTTGCTGAGCAGGGAGCCCAATGTGGGGCTCCATCCCAGGACCCCGGGACCACAACCTGAGCCGAAGGCAGACACTTAACCAACTGAGCCGCCCAGGTGCCCTTTAAAACAGATTGACAATCAAGCCTCCTTTCACCTCCTACATATCACCACTTTTACCACTTGAGACAACACCACCCACCTGTGACCAAATTATGGCAGGAGCCTCAGGCTTCCTCTCTGTGTCCCCACCATCTCTTGTCAGTCAGCAGCTGGAATGATCATTTTAAGACATAACTCAGACCATGATTTTTCTCAGCACATAACCCTCCAGTGGCTCCCAGGGGAGCCAAATCTCACCGTGAGCAAAATCCAGAGTCCAAGACAAAACCCACAAGGCTCTCTATGATCTTGGCCCTGCTATTGCTCCAATACTCACTAGCATCCTGCTCTCTCTGACTTCGCTATAGCCACACAACCCCCTTGCTTTTCCCCTCGAACACCTTAAGCCGATCACAACACAGGACCCTAGTGCTTGGGGCTTGGCATTTTCCCACACTTGAGAGCTCTAAAATATCACCTGACTGCGGAGGTCTTCCCTGATCTTCTATATACAATAGGGTTGATATCACCATCTTTCTCTCTTCCCCTTTCGTGTTTTAGATATGTATGTCTGTATGTACATCTTGCCAGTCTCCTCCATCTAAAATGTAAGCCTTGGAAGGCCAGGACTTTGTTTTGCTCCCTGCTGTATTTCCATCTCCTGCAGCAGTACCTGGAAAAGATTATGCACTCGATAAATATTTATTGAATTATCTTCAATCCTGAAATTCTGTAACTTGTTAATTTACAAGTGTGTTGATAGAGAGTCCTTTTGATGAAGGGTCTATACTATATTTGTGAGTCAGCTTGTACTAGATTCGTGTGCCAGGATGGCTCAGGAGCAGGGTTGCTGAGCTTCCCGGAGACCACATTAACGTTCTGTTCTATCCAAATTAAGTGTAAACTTTCAAGTCTAAAAATTAAGTATCTTGTCTCATTGTTGTGACTCATTTTCCGTATTTGCTAAAGAATTAAACAGAGAGCCTATTGTAAATAGGCAGTTACAAAGCCCCTGGGAGGCAGTGCAAGTCATTAGCATTCAGTGGTTTATGGCTCTCTGTGTCAGATTAATCACCTCAAAATCAGGCATGTGGATAAATTATGAAGCCAGGTGAACTATGAAGAGAGGAAATAAATATATGCAATTTGATCCTTAGATAGCAAACTTTGTAGGACACCATTTCAATACAGCAGAAGGCTAGAGCAGTTGAGAAATCATGGTTTAAAGGAGTACATATGCAGATATTCTCAGAAAAAAAAAATCAGTTGGCAGCCCTGAAAAAAAAAATAATTTAAATAAAAGAGAAGATATCCATGCAATAAGAGCACTGGTTTCTTATCCAGCTCCCACTACCTGACCCGCCCCCACCTAAGCTCCCGCCACATGGAACCTTTACCATTCTGTGTCTTCTTTGATAGGTCCAAACATTTCTTTGCTTGGTCTGCCTTCGCCCTATCACCTAGGTACACCAATTCTGTCTGTATGACCCAGTTCCAATATTGCCTTCCTTGTAAACTCTTTTCTGAATCCTTTGATAGACTTAGTTGCTTTTTCTTCTCTATTGTTACATCCATTGTACATCTGTCTACCACAGAATCTGACTGCATTAACTAGCTTGCAACTTCACCTCGTTTCTCTTGGCTCCTTGAGGATCAGAAATATCTTCCTTATTGTTGTACCTCCAGCACCTAACCTAATGTCTTCTTATAGTGGATTATCTTCTCATAACTTTGTTGAAATTAAGAAAATAGCCTTAAGCATTATGACTTTCATAAAGTGTATTTTTTAAACTTCCAAAGATCCTAGAATCTTAGATAGTGCAAACTTGTTCATATGAAACAGGATACATCAGAGTAATCTCTTTTCCTATCTCAGATGCACACACTAGTGTAATATAACCTTTTGTGTGTGTTAGTACCTCCTTAAGCACCTTGTTCACAATAATACAATTCACGTCTTTTTTGCTGAAGGGCTCAAAACATCATTTTGGGATCAGTTCAGCCATCCTCCTAGGAGTCTCCATTAAATAGGAAGGAAATGGTTATTTCCAGCTTGTTTTCTATTTTATGTTGGGTTTATAGATGAGCAAACTAAAGTACCAACTTGGTGGAACCAGCTTACTCAGTTACTCACCAAGACCTAGCTAGAAAATAACTAGTTCATTTTGGTTTTATTTCCCCTTTAGAATTTCATTACTAATTTTTGTTCTTCTCTCAGTAATATCTAAGTATTGACAAAAAAAAAATCTTAATTTCGTTATTCAGTTATCACTGATTATCCTTCGAATGTCTTAGAAATAATTTCTCTTTTCTTTTCTTCTAACAGCAGGATGTATTTCTTTTTCTTTTTTCCTTTTTTTTAACAATGACCAAATTTTGCTTTGTATTATTATTGCTATTATTAATTACTAGATTTTCAACTCTTATATATATATCTATTGGCCTCATTGTTAGATATTTATTGACTTTGTCCCTGAAAGAAAAATGCCTAAAGGACAAGGACTGATTTTATAAACCCCTGATCCTGGAAGATGCTTCATCACCGTAAGTGCTGCCTGTGGCTGAGGCAATCCTTGGATTCTCTTGAATCTTGATGAGACAGAAATTTCAGGACATTAAAACACTAAAAGAAAAACGCAGAAGGCTTATAGTCTCCCTTTATTCCCCTGTGACCACCAAGCTAAACACCACACAGTTGGTCCTTGCAATGTTTGCAGCCCCCTGCTGCAGGTGACATTCTTCAGGCTCATCAGCTTCTGCTTCCGGTAGTCAGGGTGCGTGAAGCTGCTTTGGAAAACACAGAGTTGTTTCGTCCTCACTCTGTAGCTAAAGCCCACAGGGAAGCCCACTAGGGGTTCCAGCAAAGAGAGGGTGTTCTCCTCACTTCTATTTACGCTCCCCTGGATAGAAGCTGGGCGACCCTCGTAGCATGCAATTAGAATTTCTGATTGCCTTATTTGAGCTACAAAGAAACAAGCTCTTCTTTAATATTTATAAAAATATAAAACACAGCAGGCGTGATTTCTCAACAAAAGGTCTTTACACAGCTTTGCCGACATTCTTTTTGCTTCCCTCACTGCAGATGGCAGTCCAGCTTCCTGAGGGGGCACGTGGACAGTATGTGTTAACCTCCAGTGTTCCTGTGAAAGGGAAGTCATTGCAGGGCCCGCTGGGGGCTCAGGTCCCACGGAGGGTGTTTCCCACAGTACCTTCCTGCTACCGCACTTGTTAAATATTGATAGAATTAAATTATTATTCTTTTCATGCCCTCACTCTCTCTGCTTCTCAGCTTACCACAGTGTACAGCTCAGGTGCTTAAACATGTTTGTAGCATAAAATTGGCTTAGCCTCTTTAAAAGAGCTGCTGAAATTAATACTAGAATTTACATTTGCTGCATCTGGTTTCTTTCTTTCTTTCTTTCTTTCTTTCTTTCTTTCTTTCTTTCTTT